>NW_026915801.1:0-78866 GCF_034315485.1 Pezoporus occidentalis | reverse complement strand
GCCGCGCGGGAAGCGAGGGGGGGGGCTCTTAAAGGGGCCGCGCATCATAAAGCTCGTTGCGCCTTTTCCTTCTCCTTGTCTCGTAAAAGGATGCAGGGGATACAGGATGGGGGTGAAGGGACCACCCAGGGCATGGGGGGACGGTCAAGCGGGATGGGGGATACACAAGATGTCCCCACGCTCAGAGGGGCAGGGCATGGTCCTCCTCCATGGGCTGAAGTCAAGGGGGTGAAGGAGGCATTCCTGCCTGCCCCCCAACAAAGCCACTGACCCCGAGGACAGGGATATGGACACAGGTTGTGCTGCTGCATTCCTGATTCCCTCATCCCTACCAGGGTGACAGCTCCGGCACCTCTGTGTCCCTCGCATTCTCACCAGGTCGCCCACCTGCATCCCACTGAGGACACACAGGGGATTAAGGCAACTTTGCTGTGAAAAGGGAAAGAAAAAAGGAGAGCTGCAGCCTGACGCAGCCCTGGCCCAGCCTCATGCCCCAGGCTGGCTCCCACTGGGTCCCTGGGGCCACCCAGAGCAGCACTCCTGTGCCTCAGTTTCCCCTCTATTCAAGGCAAGGCGAGGTGGGACCCCCAGGCTCACTGGGGGCAGCGAGGTCTGGGCACCCACAGCCCAGCACGGCCGCTGGCCCCCTCCCCAACATGGTGGTGCTGCCGCTGCGGCGAGGCCCAAGCGCCGGCATGTGCTCAGCCCAGAGGAATGCGCCAAATCACTGCCAGATGTGCGCAGAGGCCACCCCGCCGCCCCCTCCAGGGCCCACCGGGCACCAAGGACTCCAAAGCACCCCACTGTGGGACTGATCCCCCCACTGCCCCCATCCTGCCTGCCCGCAGCTCCCAGCCCCAGCCTGTCCCATGGCGTCGGGGTGCCGAGGCCCAGCGGGAGGACGTGGGTGCCGGCGCACAGACAAGAGGCACCATGGGCACAGGGCCGCGTCCCCGGTGTCCCCGCAGCGCTCCCCCGGTGCCATCACAGTGGGGTCATGTGGGGTCCTGCCCCACATCCCCGGTCCCGGTACCCACAGGAGCGCAGCCAAGCGGAACGGGGCTGTCAGATGGAATCTGGGTGCCGGCGGTGACGCCGCAGCGGGAGGCGGCCGTGCCCGACACGTGGCTGCTTATGTAAGGAGAGTGCAAGGGAGGACAGCGATGGCCGGGGCACCGGGGACACCGCCGAGGGGACACCAGGTCCCCGCTGAGCACATGCAGCCGGACACGCACGCAGAGGGCACAGCACGTGTGTGCGGGAGCAGGGGGACGTGGGCACACATGTGCCGGAGTTGGGGGGGGACGGAGCCCTGCTGGCCCCTCAGCATCCCCATGCTGCTGTGGGGCTGGGGGGGTCCCAGGCAAGCAGAGGTGTCCCCACACTGCAATGGTCTCGCCGTGGTGCTGCCGGCCCCTCACGGCGCGGTGCTGAGCGGCTCCGGCACCGTGCAGCTCACCCCATCCATCTGCGCTATTGATTTTTCATGCACTGCAGCAGAGAGCGGAGCCAGGGCTGGCACGGCCGCGGAGCCGCGTTCCCACGCCATGGGGCCACGTCCCTGTGGCACCCCGCTCTCCTTGTCCCCACCCAGGGCACCCTGCAGGCAGCACCAGCACCCTCCAGCCTCACCATGGGATGCCCATGGCAGCGGGGCTGGTACCCACCGTGCCCTGCCTGTACCCTGCACCTCACCCAGCACCGTGGTGGGCAGAGGGAGGATGCGGGGAGCAGGGGTACCGCGATGCCCACCCGTGTCACCAACACGTCATTGTGGTCACACACGCTGCCAGCCGCTCCCTTCCGGCCAATGCCATCCCGTGCCATGGGGCTGCATCATGGGCACAGGGTAGGATGCAGCTGCTGGGGGTGAGGGGGAGCAGGGAACCCCCCTGGCAGCCCCAGTTCTGCCTATGGGGATGCTGGTACCAGCTCAGCCCCACGGATGGGTGGCAGGGCCTGGGTCCCCCACATGTGAGGCCTGGTGAGGGACAGGGGATACAGCCTGGGCTGAACCCACATTCCCCCCCGGTGCTGCTTCCCAGCAGCTCTGTTATAAATAGCCCCATGGCAGCAATGGGCTAAGCCGTGCTCAGGGCCTGGCTGGGGCCACCGCCTGCCCCCGGCACCACCTCGGTTTCCCCAGTGCTCCCCAGGCTGCAAGTCCCTGTGCCCGGGGCCTGCCCTGTCCCCAGTGTCCCCTGGCACAGCAGAGAAAGGCAGTGCCCAAACAGGGAGGGTGGGAAAAGGGGGCTGCACCAGGACACCCAGCTCAGTATTGGCCTCCTGCACCCTCCCCGGGCTCCGCTGCAGCACTGGGACACAAGTGATGTCCCCACACCCTGCACCCCATGGGGACAGCATCAGGACAGGCCCGGCACACACCAGGGCCACACCACGGGGACAAAGGAAACCGAGGCACAGTGGGGGGACCCCGGCCCCCGGCAGCATGGGGGCAGCGAGGGGTGCTGGGTGGGATGGGCAGAGGTGGGGTGCGAGGGCTGGATGTGGGACACTGACACAGCCTCATCCCCTCCCTGGGTGCCCCCCCCAGCCGGGGGAGCTGCAAAATTAGGTCAAAGCTTCTATTATTTAACACAAGCAGAGGAGCTGGGGCCAGGAGCTGGGGTGGGGTGGGGCTGCAGCTCAGAGGAAAGGGGCTGGGGGAGGACTGGGCTGGGCCCCACAACCTTAGGGGCAGGAGGGGAATGGGGGACGCAGAAGCAGGAGCCAGCACTGAAGCAGAACATGACTTTATTAACAGCAGCAGATAGAGGGGGCCCTGCTGTCATCCCCCACCTCCATCCCTGCACCCCTCCCTGCATTGAAGGACCAATGTTCCCCTAGCCAGGAGCCCCAGAAGGCTCCGAATGAGCCAGGAGCCACCATGGCCATAGCTCAAAGCAGGGAGCAGCACCGGGACCCCTCGTGCCCCTCAAATAATGATGATAATAACATTAATATTAATAAAATCACCCCAGAGCGAGGGCAGGGCTGGGCACACGAGGGCTGAGGCCTCCAGGAGCCATCTCCCTGCTCCTGCCATGACCCAGCCAAACCCCACCGGCACCAGAATCCCACCCGCGGCCATAGGGAGGCTACTGCAGGCCCTGGGCCAGGATGCTGCCCACCAGCACCGCGTCCTGCAGCGTGTGTTCCACAGCTGCTTGGTCCAGCTTCAGGGAGACCTGGGCGAGAGATGAGAGGTGCTCAGTGCCCCAGTGCCCTGCTACCGGACCCCTGCCCCACTGCCAGACCCCCGGTACCTTGGCCAGCCGAGCCTCTTTGGCCTTCTTCATCTCAAGGATGCCACGGGACTCCAGGAGGGTGACAAGGGACAGACACTCGGCCTGATCCACAGCGGGGAGCTGCTGCCGCCGGCAGACCTGGCTGTAGGTGTCATGGAGCTGGAGCAGACAGAGCAGGAGTTACCCATGGGCTGCTGCATCCAACAGAGACCCCAGGGACACAAACCTGCTCCCTGCATCCAGCCCAGGGAGGCTCCCACCAACCACCACCACCACTCACCTTCCCCAGCGTCACCTCCTGCATGCGCAGGTGCCGGGTGAGCAGCAGCAGGGAGCAGAGCAGCACCTTCTGCTGCAGGGGGAAGGAGTCCAGGGTGCCCCGGCCCCCCGGTGCCAGGCGGTCCCCAAACACCTCCGAGATCACACGGGAGACGTGGAGGAGCCCCACGCGCTTGGGGACGGGGGGTGCCGGGGAGTCTCCTGTGGGACAAAGAAAGGGACCTCAGGGGGAGGCGAGTGGCAGCCCCAAAAGAGACCCCGGACCCCCATTGAGGTGCCCCCCTCCCAGGGTTTTGGCTCCATCGCTGTGTCCAGCAGCAGCCACTCACCACCAGGCAGCGGCTTGAGCAGCGTCTGGCTCCGCACCTCCAGCTCCACCATCTCCACAGCACGCCTGAGGAGAGACAGCCCCGAGCATCCAGCACCGGCCCCCCCAATGTGGGGCTCACAGGGGTCACCCCAGCTGGGTTATGGGTCCAGCACTGACCTGCAGACATCCAGAGCCTTGCGAGCATCACCAGAGACCGCAGAGACCTTTCGGGCACAGAACTGGAGCGCGGCAGCGTCCAGCACAGGGTCACCAGCCACCTACGAGAGCACCAGGTACCATCAGCGCTGCTGCCTGCATGGGTGAGCCCCCCTCCAGTGTGTCCAGCCCCACAGCCCCACCTGCCCCAGCCGCTCCTGCAGGATGCTGGTGAGCTGCTCCCTGGTGTAGGGTGGGAAGTGCAGCAGCTGGGGGCTGCCGTGGGCACCGAGCCTGGCCAGGCTGCGATCCGTCAGGTCCAGCGCATTGGCCATCCCTGTGGGCACAGCGCAGGGAGGTGAGGAGGGAGCGGGTGGCAAAGGCAAACCCCCTTCAGCCCCCCCCAAAACCAGGGCAGGTGGTCCCCGGGATGGGCAGCATCACAGTGTTGTGCACTCACCAACAAGCACGAGCCTGGACCTGGGCAGCCGGGGCCACTCGAAGAGGGTGTAGAGCACATCCTGCCCCTTGCTCTCCAGCTGGTCCAGCTCATCCAGCACCAGCAAACTGCGATGGAGGAACCCACATGAGCCCCAGCTCTGCCCTGCTCGCAGCTCCCTGAGCAGGGAAAGCTGCCCCTGGGGTCGCCCCTCCTTGGGGTGTCCCCATGCCACCCCCATGCAGGGAACTCACACCATGGGTCCTGGGGCCGTCAGGCGCTTCTCCAGGCTCCGCAGACCCTCCCGGCCGGTGGCTGCGGGCAGACCCAGGGGCTGCGCCAGGGAGGGGAAGACGCAGGAGGGGCTGCGCAGGGCCATGCAGTTCAGGACAATGGTTTTGCTCCCAGAGAGCTCGTCCTGCCGGGAATGGGAGCGTTAACACCAGCCACAACCCGCTGCCCGCTCCCCTCACCCATAGCGGTCCTTCCCTGCCAACCTGCTCCACCAGCACCCCTAGGGGAGCTCATCGCACCCCTCATCTGCTGCCGGGACCCCCCGCACCTTGCAGTCGAGCAGGACACGGCTCAGACAGGCTGTTTTCCCTGTGCCAGGGGCTCCGGAGATGTAGAGGCTGCCGGGCCGGCGGCCGCAGACATGATCCCGCAGGAATTGCCGGATGACACCCATCTCCTTCTCCCTGGCGTGGAGGCGGTCGGGCACAGCCGAATGCAGCACCCGCTTTGCCTGCTGGTAACTGGTGCCTGTGCCAGCAATAGGGAGAATTCAGGGCGGGGGGTAACGGGGTGCTGCCAGGACCCTGACCCCCATCCCGCTCCCTGATCCCGCTCACCTTCCTGCCTGAAGAGCCGGGTGCGAGCTGGCCCCGAGCTCCGGGGGGTCTCCTGCCCCCCGCGCCGTGGGGATGGTCCCGGGCTGTTGGGCTTCTCGGGGGAGGCCGGGGGGTCCCCGAAGAGCAAGCGGCGGCCCTGGTTCTCCTTGCTGCGCTTGGCTGGGGAGCAGGGCAGGGCACGGGGCACGTTGCAGAGGTTGTCATCACCTGCGATGGGTCAATAGAGGGGGTGAGCACATGGGCCTGAGCGAGAGGCCATTGGTGACACGGGGCCGCCCTCCATGGGGGGGAGGCTTCGTGTTTCAGCCCTTCCCAGCCCCCCGGAAGCAGCTTTTCCTCCTGAAACCAGGGGAGGCCACAACGGCGGCTGCACCAGGGACAGGGCAGAGCCGGACCCCCCGCCTGCCCCATAGCCCGGCCCCACAGCAGCTCAGGAAGAGGATGAGCCCCCCCCCCCCCAACCCTCACCCAGGCGCTTGCGGGGGCTCAGAGGCAGCGCTTCTGTCCGGGCCGAGCGCGTGTCCGGGCCGGGATCCGCGGCCACGGGGGAGAGCCTCAGGCCGGGGGAACCGGAGCCGCTCTTGGCCGGGGGGGTGGCGATGCGGCGGGCGCTCCTCCTGCGGGGGAAGCCGATGGTGCCCTGGAGCTGCGCGCTGCGGGTGCTGGCCATGGCGCGGGCCTGCGGGCGGAGCGGGGATCGCGGTCACAAGGGGGGGGACGGCGGAGGGAGGGAGAAGGGCACCGGTGCGGTGGGGAGTCCCGCAGCCCCCCAGCGCCCCCCGGATAGCCCAGCCCAGCCCCACAGCTCGGGCCCTTGACGCTGTCCCTGTCCCGATCCCGATCCCGGTCCCGGTCCCGGTCCCGGTCCCTGTCCCTGTCCCGATCCCGGTCCCTGTCCCGGTCCCGGTCCCTGTCCCGATCCCGGTCCCGGTCCCGGTCCCGGTCCCGGTCCCCCCGCTACCGGTACCAACCTCCTGGCGCCAACTCGGCCTCAGCTCCACGGTTCCCGCCACCAGGCAGACCTGGCCCCGCCCCCTGCCTCTCCATTGGCTGCGGCGCCGGCCGCCGAGGCCAATCGCAAAGCTCAGCGTCCCCCGCGCCGCGCCAGGAGGAGGGGTGTGGCTGCCGAGCAGCCAATGGGAGGGGGAGCCCGAGGCCTGGCGGGCGGGGTAGTGCGCGGCGCGCGGAGCATGCTGGGAGGTGTAGTCTGCGCGGGCTGGGTCCCAGCGCCCGCCGAACCGACCACCAGTGACCCCAGTCCTGCTTCCCAGTGCTTCCAGTGACCCCAGTCCTGCTTCCCAGTGCTTCCAGTGACCCCAGTCCTGCTTCCCGATGGTTCCAGTGACCCCAGTCCTGCTTCCCGATGGTTCCAGTGACCCCAGTTCTGCTTCCCAGTTCTTCCAGTGTCCCCAGTTCTGCTTCCCAGTTCTTCCAGTGACCCCAGTTCTGCTTCCCAGTGCTTCCAGTGACCCCAGTTCTGCTTCCCAGTGCTTCCAGTGACCCAAGTCCTGCTTCCCAGTTCTTCCAGTGACTCCAGTTCTGCTTCCCAGTGCTTCCAGTGACCCCAGTTCTGCTTCCCAGTGCTTCCAGTGACCCAAGTCCTGCTTCTCAGTGGTTCCAGTGTCCCCAGTTCTGCTTCCTGATGGCTCCAGTGTCCCCAGTTCTGCTTCCTACTGGTTCCAGTGTCCCCAGTTCTGCTTCCCGATGGTTCCAGCGTCCCCAGTTCTGCTTCCCGATGGTTCCAGCGTCCCCAGTTCTGCTTCCCGATGGTTCCAATGTCCCCAGTTCTGCTTCCCGATGGTTCCAATGTCCCCAGTTCTGCTTCCCGATGGTTCCAATGTCCCCAGTTCTGCTTCCCGATGGCTCCAGTGACCCCAGTTCTGCTTCCCAGTGCTTCCAGTGGCCCCAGTCCTGCTTCCCTCTGCTCTCACTGACCCAGTCCTGCCTTCCCAATAGCCCCAGTGGCTCCACCATTCCCAGCACCACATCCCTGCCCCCCAACCCCAAAGAGTGGAGGGGGCCTTGGGGATAACCCCCCCCCCCAGTGCTCCCAAGCAGCCACATTTCTTTATAACTTTTATTTAAATGCCATTTCCAGCTCCTTGGGGTTAATTCTGTCCCCTCTTAACCCAGCCCCTGCTGGGGAGGGGGGGGGGAGAAGGGGGGGGCTGCCAGCGCTGGGGGAGAACCTTTGTATTGAACCCTTATTTACAGAGGGAGGGAGGGGGGGCCCGTCCTCCAGCGCAGCCCCTCACCCCGCCTCGCTCCACCTCCATAGAAACCCCAAAGGAAGCACAGGACAGTTAGCGGGGAGGGGTTAGTACACCCGCAGTGCCCCCCCCACAGCCTCTGGTAGTACAAAAGAGATCAGTAACTACAGTTAATATCCAGCCCCCCCCCCCCCGCACAGTGAGGAATGCCAGAGAAACCAGCAAGGTACCAACAGTAGGGACAGGGGTAAGGCAAAACGTCAGCTGGAGCCCCCCCACCCCAGGCACGGGTCCCCCCGTCACCTAAGAGAACAAACACCCCCCCCCAATAACAGCAGCCCCAGTTTGCTCCATGGATAATTAGTGTTTTCCCGTTAAAATGCTCCAGTTCGGGAATTCAGCGTTAAAAGCCAGGTGCCTCCTCACCCCATCCAACCCCAGCGCTGTGGGAAGGGGTTCCGGGGGGTTCCCACTCACCCCCTGCTCCTCCACTGGCTCCTGTGCAAAACAGCAATCGGCTGTGCCGGGATAAGGAAGCTCCATCCCAACATCCCGGCTGCCCCTCGCTCTGCCGGTGATCCCGCAGCACTTCCAGCTCCTGCCCTATCCCAGCTCCTCTCCAAGCCCTTGCTCTGCCCCAGGGAATCGGGCACTGAGATACCCCTGGTCCCGACAGGCTCTGCCCCAAGTCCTTGTGTCTGGCTCCCGAGCTGCAGCGGGATTACCAGGAACCCGGGATCTGCGAGGAGGGAGGAGGAAAGGTCCCGTTGGTCCCGGGGGAGATGCATAGATGAGGATGGAGGGAGCTGGGCTGGCGGAAGCTGCTGGTCCTGGGAGAACCAAAGACGCTGGGAGTTTCTCATGCAGGGAGGTGGGGAGGGTCCAGCGGAGGAAGGGGAAGGAGGTCTCC
Source organism: Pezoporus occidentalis (assembly GCF_034315485.1). Taxonomy (NCBI): domain Eukaryota; kingdom Metazoa; phylum Chordata; class Aves; order Psittaciformes; family Psittacidae; genus Pezoporus; species Pezoporus occidentalis. Next base: position 70,463 of record NW_026915801.1, on the reverse strand, counting down.
GTGTGTCTGCTCAGGATCAATCCGTGTGTGCAGCCCGCTTTCACCTGGGGATGGGGGGCAGAGGGGGGGCCCCACGTGTAGCTGAAGGACAAGAAAAGCTCAATGAAACCAGAGCCTGCCCCGTGCAATCTGCCATATCCCTGGGTCAGGGTCTCCGTCCCGGTGCTCCCAGAGCAGGATCCAAGCCACTTCCATTCCCTCCTCCACATCCCCACACCAGCTGCCTCCTCCTCCCCTCCCTCCCCAATCCATGCGGAGATCCAGAAGCTGGGATTTGCGCCTGGCACCAGCCGCTGCAGCACGCACGGAGAGCTCTGGGCTCTTCAAATCCACATTAAACATTCATTGCTCTAAAAATAGACGAGCATCCCGTTCTCCCCGGAGTCTCCTGCGGGATCCGCAGGGCTGACGTGCAGCAGAGGCGCACCAAGGGCACGCTGCACTGTGCTGGCAGCGCTGGGCCCATCCTGGGGTGTGAAATGGGGAGGGTTCTTCACCCCCAAATCCCTGCCCAGCATCGGTTTGGCAGCAGGACCAGCTGCTGGGCTCCTTCTGGAACCACTCCAGCACTAAAGGTGCTCAGCACAGGCAGGATTGAGCCCTGCAGCATTTCTCTGTGCAGATTCAGCAGGCAGAAGGGGGTGCAGGCTGCCTTTGGGGCTCAGGTCCCAGGGCACAGAGGACACAGATCAGGAGCCTGGGGCTCAGAAAGGCTCACGCCAGCCCCTGCACGATCCACCCTGAGTAGGGACAAACAGGACAGCGCTGGCCATAGCTGCTCTGCTGTCACCTCCCGCCACCCTGGAGCATGCAGGAGGGGAGGCAGGGACGGTGGGACACCTCCTCCTCCTCCTCCCTTACCTCTGTTTGTTTTGCTGGGGTAGATTCTCTGGAAGTATTTATATTCTTCTGGGGCTGGGAAGTCTTCAACGGGATGAAAGGAATATTTGGATTCAAAGTCATCTGCAGAGAAGGGGGAACAAGGAGCAGGTCAGGGTGAGCGGCTCTGGATGGGCATCAAAGGGTTTCCCCCCCTCCCCAGCTCAGCCCCACCAGGGTCCCACTCACCCAGGAATGCTCTGACGGTGGCGATGGAGTCCCGGTGCCCGTTGCGCACCGGTGGCGGCGGCGGGGGGGGCCCGGCCGGTGTCCTCGTGGGGGGTGGCGGTGGCTTCCCCCTGCTGGGGGGCTCGGTGGAGCCGTGCAGTCTGTAGGGGGGCGGAGGTGGGGGGGCATCACGCCCCCCATTGCGCAGCAGCGGCGGAGGGGGCGGCGGAGCTGCAATGAGAGCTGGGTCAGCGCCGGCGCGGCCACCGCAGCCTGCCAAGGCTCGGCATCCCCAGGGCAAACCCTCCCCTCTGGCAGCAGGGCCAAGGACATCCTCCGAGGAAGCTTTCCAGGCCGGCCGCTGAGCCAGACCACGCCAGCGGCCAGCGCGGCCGGCCAGGGATGCTCCCACACGCTCCCGGAGGAGATTTCCTGCTTGCTCACATCTACATTCCTGCAGTCAGCAGGATATGGGCCAGAGCCTGTGCCCCTCGGCTCGGCTGCTCCAGCCCCTGCACAGAGGAGATCCAAGGAGCCCGAACACACAAGGCTTTGAGGCAACTCCACGTGGAGGCAAGATGCTGCCTGCCAGGGCTGGGAAACCACATCCCCACTGCCATCGAGGTGGTGACAGCACCCACAGCCCCTCTGACCCACCTCTTGCTCCTGCCCAGCCTCCCACGGATGCAGTGGCAGCTCATGCCCCTCATTAGGCTAATTACAGGCAGACTGAGGGAGCAGATCCCCAGCTGTAGCTCAGAGGAGGGACTCTGGCAGGGCCGGAAGGACAGAGCAGCTTTGGCAGGGGACCAGGCGGGAGCTGTGGTCTGGACACGGAGCCCAAGAGCATATGGGGGGGGGGGGGCGGCACCAGGATGAAGCCATCGCTGCTCCCAGCCCCAGAGAGCCCAGGACAGTTCCCGAGGGCCATGGGGCAGTGTCCAGCTGCACCACCATGGGAAAGGCTTCTCCCTCCTCTGCCACAGCTTTCTGTCACCAAGCCAGTGACATTTAGGAAGCTCAGGGGAGCAGCCACAGTGTACATGGCTCCGGCTCCACCATGTCCTCACCTCCCACCCCAGGAGGATGCACCAAACTCACAGGCAGGAGCTGCACAGCCACAACCCACCAGCAGCATCAGGCCTTAAAGGAGCCGGATAAACAGGACAGGACCAGGGACACGGATTAAACCCGACAGAGAAGCTACTGCCCCTGGCTCAACCCCTACACCGAGGAGAAGCCTCACTGCACCCTGGAGCTCGCTCATCTCCTACCAGCCACTAAACACCCCATGGGCAGGACCCACCCCGGCTGCTCCCAGGCACCAAAGCAGCCTGGTCCAGCAGAGCAAATGGTTCTTACCTGCTCCCCGGCTGGGGGGGTCTCTGGCTGGAGGAGGGGGGCGACTGCTCTGGAGAGATGGGGAGGCTGAAGCGGGTGGCAGCGGTGCCAGACCCCGCAAAGGGCCCGGCGCCTTCCTGTGCAAGGAGTTGTGTCTCTGCGGCAGCTCCGGGGCGGATTCGTTGATGGGGCTGGAAGGGCCATTGGGGACACTGGGGGGCTGTCGATAAGGGGGTGGAGGGGGGGCGAGGGACTGGCCCTGAGCCCCTGCCCCAGTCCGGATGCTGACCGGGGAGGGGGGCGGTTTGATGGGCGGTGGGGCCGGGGGCCCGTCCCTGCTGGCGGGCAGGCGCTGTCCCGGGGTGGGCGGCAGCGGCTTCTCCCGGTTGTAGGGCGAGACCTTGGCGCTGTGCGCTGGGGGGGGAGCCGGGGGGGCAGCAGCACGGCGGCCCGGTGGGGGGGGCGGGGGGGCGGACGAGCTGTGCTTCATGCCGGTGCTGCCGGCAGCGTTGGGCCGGGACAGGTCCGGCAGCGACGGCCTCTGCGTGCGCGGCAGCTCCGGCGGCGAGCCCCGGCTGTTGTCGGCATCATCTTGAGGTCGGCTGTTGCTGGCCGGCACCGGGGGCCTGGGGGCGGCTGCTCTGGAGCCGGGGACTTGCAGGGTTTGCTTACCCGAGCTGTCTGTGGGGTAGGAGAGCAGAGGGAGGGAGGGAGGGAGGGAGTGAGAGGCGACGTGCGGCGCTGCGGGGCAGCGTGCCCGTGCGGAACGCTGTCTGGCACAGGCAGGGAGCTGGCACCAGGCTCAGCCACACACACGGCTCCCCTCTCACCACTGCTATGCGCTCTCTGCCTTGCTGGGAGGCAGGATGCCACAGAAAATAGCAGAGAGAAAGCGCTGTGCAGCACACACAACACCAGGGCCCTCCAAGGAGGTCTGTGCCGTGGGTCGCCGCAGCACGGAGCGTGCAGCTCGCCCACGGCCACTCGTGGGGTGTTGAACTGCTGCTAAACAGCTGAAATCCCCAGGCAAGCACAGCCAAATCCTCAACCCCCCTACTGCTCCGGGACCTCCCCAGGGAACCACACACAAACCACGAGCAGGAGGCCATTACCTGAGCTGTCCTTCGCTCCCACGGGTCTCAGCTTGGGAACGCCGCCTTGGAAGAGGCCACCCTTTGGCTGGATGGCAGCTGAGCTGGAGCTGTAGCTGCAGCCACCGCCAGCACTGCCCTTGGGCTCTGAAAGGAGAGAGGCAGAGAGGTTAAGCCTGGTATTAGCTCCTCCAGCAGCATGAAGGCTCTGGAAACCAGATGGGTGAGAGCTCGGAAGCTGTCCTGAAGGACACAGCAGCAGCCGGCGCAGGGCTGAGAGCCCCCCGGCGACAGGACTCACTCTCTAGGATGGGTGCGCTCCGGTCATTGATTTGTGTCACCTTCTTTAGCTTGGTCCCTTTGCAGATGTCCTGCAGGAGGGCCCCGCGGCCCCGCTGCTCCTCTCGGCTCAGTTTTGGTGGCTCTGTGTTCGCCTGCGGACAAGCAGCAGCTCAGCAGCTCGCCTGCGTGCACGGACACCCCGACCCACAGAGCAGGCACAGCCCCACTCCACCTCCCCAGCCCCTGCCAGCAAATATCCTTCTCCACATAGAGCAATAGGGTCGCCCCAGGCTATGCCACTCTTCTACAGGGCAAGGTTGAAACCCCATCCTACCTAGACCCAAAGCACAGCTCAGCCACAGCCACGTGGAAGACCCCCAGCTCTCCCCACTGAGGCACCGAGGAGCAGAAGACACTAATGCAAAAGTACAGCCACGTGCAGCCCCCTCCATGTACAGACTCTGCTGCCCAGGGACCACCTGAAGCTCTCACAGGCTGGACTTGAGGAGCTCCAGAAACAACACAACGGGCCCTGGCAAGCAGCACCGCGTGGAGGTGAGGGCTCAGGTCACGGGCAGCAAGAGCAGCTCTTACCTGGCTGAAGGTGGGAGGCGGCGGGGGCCCGGGCGGCGGCGGCGGCGGGATCGGCATCGTGGCCCCGCTCCGGTGGCTCAGAGGTGGGGACAAGCCTGGTCACTCATGCCTGTGGGAATGGAGGAAGCGGTCAGGGACTGGAAGGGAAAGCCAGAGAGCAGAGAAACACGGCCCCAGGCCAGTGAGCTCCTGCCCTGTGCTGCGGGGCAGAGCCTGGGGCTGTTCTCTCCCAACAGCCTGGAGGTGGGAGCCAGCACCGTTCCCTGCCCCAAATGAGCAGGGCCCCCACCCCAGCACAGAGCCCAGCACATTTCCCTCACGACCGCCTTGCTCAGCAGAGAGAACCCGGCTGAGCCCATCCTGCACCATGAATCCAGCTCCTTTACCTGCAGCCACACGTGGAAGTGTGAAAGGAGCCCAAAGTCTCTGCTGTCACCAACGCCACTAAACCAGCCACCGGATCAGCCAACACCCCAAAGGCTGCCTGCACCCCGCTCCATTTACACAGCTCCGAAGCACCCCTCGAAGCTGCCCGAGCAGGCAATGAAAGCACCTTTCCTCACATCAACCTGATTACGTTTCAATCCAGCTCATCACGAGGCCAAAACCACCCTGTCCCACGCCATGGCTCACCCAGGATGGATCCCCGTCCGCACAGTGCTTCACCAGTGGGGCTCCACGGAGCCCGGCAGCTCCGGTCAGCACCGGAGACTGAGCACGGAGGAAGCAGGGACAGGATGAGCCTGAATCACCCGGAGATCACAGGATGGGCCCCTGGCAAGCTCGTGCCTCTGACAGCAGCGCACAGGTAGGGCTGTCCCAGCAGCACCGGCTCAGGGAATAGGAATGTGGTGACTGGAGGCCTCACTCGGCACTCCAGGAGTTTCAGGTGCTCGGGGGCAGACAGAGGCAGGGGATAAATGCCCCTTTCAGCACCAACGATGTCCTTCCCATAGGAAAACCTGCTCCCTAACCACTGAAGTGGACCACAATACCAGCACAAGGTGAGAACAGGGAAGTTTCACACCTGAGGCTTCCAACTTCCCATCCATGACCTCCAGGGCATGCGACAGACACATCCAACATGACAGTGAAAGCTTCTTCAGGAGCCAGGCACCAAAACCAAGGTGCCCACAACATCTAAAATGGTTTCTATCAGGTATAAAAAACCCTTCTGAGACTCACCTTCTACCAGAGAAACTACAGTTTGCTGAAGGCACAGCACACGGAGGCCAGAGGAAGAGCAGATCCATCCTCACGTGTCACACATTCCCACTCCCTGGCACGGCAGAGGTGTGAGAACAGGAGAAGGGGAGCAGCAGCATCGCCGCGGTGCCAGCGGCTGCCCTGGAGTGACCCAGCAGCTCTCTGCGGTTCAGGGGGATAAAGAACTCAACTGCCTTCTCATTAAAAGCAGCTCTTCTTCCAAGTGAGAAGCTCCCCAAGTGCAGACACCCTTGTTGGGAAGACATTCCTCCCTCTAGCTCCCAGCCTTTCCTAAGTCACCTGGGATCTCGTGTTCTCTGATGGCACCAGCCACACCTCTGCAGAGCTGGGAACGAACCTGCCATGACTCAGTAAGTCCTTGTCCACCTCACCGGGGAAGCCAGCTCATTCCTGCCTCTTGGAAACACACCCCCCCCGACACGTGGGGTGCTGCTTTGCTCCAGACCGAGCTTGAAGCCTCGCACACGTCCATCAACTCCTCCTTCAGCCCCACCAAGCCGGGATGCTCCACAGACTGGAACCAAGCCCAGCGAACCCATTCAGCCTGCACCTTTCCCACCAAAGCAAGATCAGAGCCGGCTCACAACGTGCTCGTCTGGCACTGCCGGGACGTGTTGCAACAGGAATGCTTTTCCCCTGTGCCGCTTCCCACCCCGCAGCAGGATGGAAGGGCCGGGCCGGCGCAAGCTGCTGCCAGGACGGAGCGCGACGGCGGGGGCACAGGATGGGCAGGAGAGCCCCGGCCTCTTTGGAACACCAGCAGCAGGAGGTAATTATCAGCGAGAGAGCTGAGAAACGTGCCAGGTAATGAGAGACTCCTGCCTGGGTCTCATGTGTCACAGGCCGGAGCCAGCACAGGATTGGTGCCAGCCCTGCCGCTTGTCACCTCTGCTCCCGACCCACGGGAACACAAACACCTCCTCCTCACCACCAACCCGTTAACGCTCCCGCTGGCTACTCACAGGCTCCGCACCTCGATGGCGCTTGGGGTCACCGGAGCTCCTTTACCACTCCCGTGCCAGGGACACGGGCAGACGGAGAGCGGGACGTCAGCCACCAGAACACAAGTCATGGCTGCAAGGGAAGCGCGCTGCTCGGGTCCCCCCCCCCACGTAAGCCCTGCGTCAGGGGACAATCCCAACGTGACATTACTCCTGTAAGCAGAGCCGGGGAGGAGAGGGGTATTTCTACAAAGAAACCATGAGCCATGACCTCCCCATAGCTACCATGCCCTTCAAAACCAGCGCTGCACCGAAACCCACGTTCAGATAAAGGCTCTGACCTAGGAGAGCAAGAGGAGGGGAAAGAAGACTCGAAGCTCAAGCAGCTTGAGGAGACACTGAATTCCTGAGAAAGGGGTCATTCCGTTTCAGCACACGGCCCCGTTCAGGTTGTGGATTAACAGCAAAGGTCACATTGAGAAGCCCAGCTCAAGAGGCACCGGACGCAGCACACGGTGGCTGCCGCTTGTTTCATCCCATGGGAAACGCCGAGCCCTCCGGGTGGGAAGGCTGCAGTGCCTTTAAAATAAAGCCGAAACCTTCAGTGGCCATGAGGACAGACACAGCTGATAAAGATTAGGGAGGCACAGCTAAATCCTCCAGGAACAAAACACCAAGGGGAGCTCTCCCAGCACTGCTCACCACCCCTCCATGGTCTGGCGTATGCCTGACGGAAACCATGCCCTTTGAAACAATGCTGCTCCGACAGCCGCCTTCTCCGCGTGCCTTCTCCTTTGTTCTTCGTTACCAGGGATCCTTTCACCCAGCCAGGGCTGAGCCGCTGAGAGCTCCCTGTGCTCGCAGGGAAAGTGCTTTGAAAGACCTGAAGCAGGGCAGGAGAGACCCCCGTGAGATGAGAGCACAGGGGAGCGCAGCCTGGGGTAGGTTTGCACCTCGGCTTCCCCTGGACAATGAAAGCACAAAGCCAAGGAAGCTGTGAGGAACCCCGGGGAAGAGAACGCGTGAACAGCCCTTTGGAGGGCAGGGAGCTCACCGAAACGAGGTGACCCTGCAGAGAGCTGCTGCTCAGCAGCCACGCTGGACCCTCACCACCACCACCACCACCACCGCCGCCGCGTGTCCCCTGACAACCCTGGCTTCAGAACACTGTTAAACCCCATTCAGCAGCCCCCCCCTCTCCCAGAAATGAGCTGCATTAGCCAGAGCTGGCCGGGACAAGACTACAGGCCACGTTTTTCAAGTCCTCATTTGCTGAAAGGAGATGAAATGTCTCTTCCAGCACAGCAAGCGAAGCAGCCCCAGCTCCTGCTCGCCCCTCGGGGGGCTTTGCCGTTGTAGCAGCCCAGGCAGCAGTGACCTTCAGCCGCCGTTCCCTCGCCTTTCAGAGGGATTTGGGTGCTGTGGCAGATTTGTATTTCACAGCTACGCCGCAGCGAGCCCGCATTTGCAAACGCGAGATGAAGCTTGGTCCTCAGGGAGGCAGCGGCTTTGAACTGCAGATCAAGAGGAATTTCCAGCCCTCTGATGTCGGCTGCAGAATGCAGCTGCACCGGTTTGGGGATGACTTCCAAGGCTGGACCTCTGAAACACCCTCCCTCCCTCTCCCGCCTCGCAGGGCGCCTTTATCTTCCACCTCTTCCCATCCCAAGCCTCAGTTACCCTGAGCGCTGCCCTTCCCAATTGAGAGCCTGTCCTCCAAAGGCTGACATTTCTGCCCGCTCCCGAGGAGCGGGGGCTCCGGCAGCACCGAGGATGCGCCATAAATAATTTATCCTGAACGACAGCAGAACAGGATTTGAGGTCATTCAGGCTTTCAAAATCATATCGGCGTGCGCTGAGAGCGCGAGCTGCCATCTCCATTTGGAGCGCCTCAAAGAGCTGGTGCATCTCTGCGTGCAGACACACAGACAGCCGGCAGCCCCGCGGGACTCAGACGTTCGCTCTCAATTATTCACAACCCACGGGCACTGACAATGTGTTTTTAACAAACCCCCCCCTACAACACAACGGTTCCGGATGCCCCCCGGGCTCAGTTCCGCAGCCACGGCTTCCCCAGCCCGGCCACGGGACCCCCGGGGTCGGGCTGGCCTTTAGCAGCTTTCCACCCAGCTCGGCTCGCTTGCCAGAGGAAACCTTTAATCAGGAGCAAGGAATTGCGGTCTGACGTTCGGCTGCAGCAAAGGGCAGGAAAAGCCCATCCCAGGAGAGCCCAGAGAGTTCCCTGCCTCTCCCCATCCCATGTGCCAGGCGAGGAGGGAAAGGAAACTGGGGAGGGAGAGGGTGGCACCGAAGGGAGCGGGCAGGAACGGCTCGGAACCACTGCTCTCCGACGGACACCTCCAATTGTTCCAGCGGGAGGAAGCGGCGGGAGACGCGAGGACTTCCCGACGGCTGCGCCGTGACCCACTGCTGGGAATAACGTGCTGCAGGGCCCACGCCTCGCACAGAACAATGCACTGCCTGGAAAGCAGCTCCCGAGCCTGGTGCTGTTAGTGGAGAGCTCAGATTAAAGTGACTTCTTACCAACTGCCCCTCAGCGCAGGTTCCAGCATCCTCTATGCATTTAGAGGGAACGGCGCTGGATGGAGCCAACGGAGCTGGGAGCTCCTTGAGGAGCAAGAAGAACGTTGGTGGCTTCAGGCTGCTGCAAGCAGGATGGGAAGCAAAGAAAAGCTCCAGCAGCCTCCAAGAGCCTTTGAAAGTGGCTCACACGCTACCAACGAAGAGCCAGGGCACCGAGCAAACCCGCAGCTCTGGAACCTGACAGCGCACAAAGTTATCTGGGAAGCAGCACCAGATGCTCCATGGCAGCAGCAGCCTCACAGGGCAGCAGCAGGCAGGCTCCAGCTCCAGCCTGCCACCCTGAGCTGATGCTGTCACTGCCGCAGCAGGTCTGAGCCAGGGACAGCACAAAGCCACATAGAGCACACGAAGTGGATGGCACGGCGCTGAAGGCTGCGCTACCAAACCAACCCCCGTGGTCTGGCCCGACACAGGGAGCTTGGTTAAAACCATGAACAAACCTGCTGAAAAGCCACTACACCACATGCCTGGAGGTTGCTGTCCCCAGCAGAAAAGCTGTGCCTTTAAGGTACCGCAGGCCCGGCTCCAGCTTAAACCCCTGTACCAGCCTCTGCCTGGGTTTCAACACTCGGCTTAAACACCCCTGAGACCTCGCTGTGCCCCTACACCCTTTGCTCTGCAGGGCAGTGCCCAGGGCTGGGTTAGTCCCCCCCCGTCCCAGCCAGGAGCCTGCAGGACCCTCACTGGGGTCTCTCCCACCCCCTACAAGGCATCTGTGATGCTCCCTCCCTCTTCCTCTGCTTGAGGGGTCCCTGGGGGAGGCTGAGGATGGAGACCTCCACCTCTGGTCCCCTTTGCCAGGCTCTGCCTCCTCACCGCCCTCCTGTGCTGCCGCCTCTTTTGCAAGAGCTGCTCCGTGCCCGGCTGCGGGCAGCAGCCCTGAAGGAGACGAGCAGAGCCGGGCGCGAGGTCTCCTGCTGTTCCACAGCCCCTGGCCAAGTGTTCCCAGGGTTTTCCTAGGCAAAGGCCAAGCAGGGATGCACCAATTCCCGATCCAGAATACACAGGGTGAGGAACAGAGGCAGAGTGCAAGTCACTGGGAGGTGCCTGCTGGAAGGGCGCAGTCCCCACCGCAGGATAAAGTCACCACAAAGGCCTCGCAGAAAGGAAGCAGCCACTCAGAAACCCATCACTGACTGCTTCTAAGCCACTTAACTGGCTAAAGAAACACATCCTTCCTCTAAGCAGGTCTGTACCTGGAGTCATAAAGAGAACATTTACAAGCTGCTGTCGAATCCCCAGCACTCGAGTGTTATTTTGGGCCAGATGGATATGCTTGGTGTTTGTGCAAGACCCTAAAGCTGCAGAAGCCTCACAAATGGGGCTCAGTGCCAGCGGAGCCTTGCTGAAGGTGCCGAGGGCCCGGCCCCACCGTCCCTCACTGCGGCCGCGGGAGGTGGGAGAGCACGAAGGAAGCGCCTGTGCCCGTGCCAAGGGGACCCGGAGCTCTGGGAGCCTCTCTCAGCTGCTCTCCGGGGCAGTGGGTGCCAAGAACACGCTGCGGATTTACAGAGGGAGAGCAGGGATTGCTCCGGGATGTGACCCAGGACGGGGTGTGACAGACACAGCCGCAGCAACAGGGTCCCTGAGGATGCAACCGTGTCCTTCCCAACGCCAGGCAGTGTCACCGGCACCCCCGGACCAGGCTCCAGCCCAGGTTTAAGGGAGGGAAACACCACCGGCCCTGCAGGAAGGTGCCCATCACCTTGTCCTGGCAAGGACACTGGAGTGCAGCAGCAGCTGAATCCCAGCACGATGCCCAGGGCCCCCCATGACCCAGACTACCCAGGAGCCATGCTGTGAGCTGCATCCACAACCCCCCAGCCTGCTCCCAGAGGAAAGGGAAGCTCCCTGCAAGCCTCAATACCTGCCTGCGGCATCTTCCCTTTCCCTTTGAGGGCCCCTCCGGAGCTGCCTCTGCCCCGGCCGGTGCAGCCAGTCCTGCCGAGCAGCATGGATCCCTATGGTTATGGTACTGCATGTGGGAGACGCCAGAGGAAGGAAAGGGAGAAGGGATGAGCCAAAGGAAGCAGAGAAGCACCCGAGCCTCAGGACCACGGCCTCTGTGCTGCAGGAGACCCCCCAGCAGGTTTGGGTTCCCAGGGCTGGTGATGAAGGAGCCGGTTCAGCTCTGCAAAGACACTTCAATTCTTCACTCAAGCTCATAACATCAGAGCAAGGAGCAGGCCCCGAGCTGTGCTCGTGCCAGAGCTGCCCTGGCAAAGGCAGCAGGAGAAACCCAACACGCTCAGCCCCTCGCTACGAGGGCACTTCCCCCCCCACCCCGCTCCCTCCTCCTACCTTTGCTTCCCAACACAAAGCTACTTCTTTGGCAGAGCAAATCTGCCTCCCTTCCAAGCAGCCAGATGTAAGTAAGTAGGTCAGACAAGGACCAGGGCGCCTCAACAACACCACTTTGAAGGGAAGCAAAGCGGGAAGCGAGCCCTGACCTGGAACGTGCCCCCATCACCTCGGTGCTGAGGCAGGGGGCCGGCAATGCCTCACCTCGCTCAGCAAGAGCAGAGGATGCCAGAGCAGCAGCGTGGCACCGTGCACAGAGATACTGGAGACAGGATCTAGCACCTTGCAGCCACAGCAGCCAAAGGCTTTGCAGCCTCACATGGTGCAGGCCTACTTTTAGTGGCAAAAGCTCTCCCAAACAGACCCAAACCCCTGGTAAAGGTGGCACCGGTCCCCTCTGTCCGGGCACTCCCCAGGCTCGGGATGGCACTGGCTCCTGTTTGGTCGCAGCAGGATGAAGCCAAAGCCCTCCCTCAGCCCTCACGGCACAAAGAGGGGTCTGTGCTCCCGGCCCCGGAGCAGCCATGGGAAAACAGGCTCTGCCTTTGCATTCCAGCAGCAAAGCGTGGCTGTGAGAGGGAGCGCGGTGGGAGACGGGACGGCTCCGGGGGGGGGCTCAGCAGTGCCGAAACCCCTCAGGGCCAGGATGCACTGGATCCGCTGAGGCTGAGGCAGGCAGGAGCGAAGGAAGGCAGGCTGTGAGAAGCAGAAGACACGCTCACCAGGCAGCGCTGCCCCGCAGAGCACGGCGGAGCTGGAGCCGGGTGGATTCACACCTCATGGGCACCCCGAGCCCAGCTCAGCTCCCCTCTGGCAGCCGCTGCACAGCAGGGATCAGGCCAGGCCGGAGCTACCCAGGCGGATGCTGCCCGCAGCCAAGTCTGCCAAAGGTAAACCGAGGCCGATGTGGGATGGCGGCAGCGCTCCAAGGCTCGGCGCGGCGCACGCAGGCTGCGGTTCGCTGCAATGACTTCCATGCAAAACCTCTGCCTCCACCTGGCCTGAGGACGCCGCTGCACCGGCTCCTCGCTGCTTTCCCAAGCACCACTTTCCGCCTGGATGGTGGGGATGGGATAACCCGGAGCAGGGCAGTCATGAGGCCTTCAGAGCCGCACATCCATCAGCTGAGGGTCAGGAGGCAGCCGGCGTCTCCTCCCTCTGCATCCCACCCCCAAATGCTGCCCAAGTGCAAGAAGGTCAGAGGGGGGACCGAGCAAGGGGGTAAATGGAGCAGAGCCGTGGTTAAGAGCCATGGGGATTCGAGGTTAACCCCCCCACACCCTAAAAATCAGTCTCTGAGCAGTGCTTGTTAAATAAGTGGGTTGAGAGTGCCCCAAACCAACCCTGGTCTCCCCCGGCTCTGGGCTCGCTGTGATGGGGCAACCCCCAAAACCAGCATCACCCCAAGAGGAGCAGACCCCGAGGAGGGACCACTTCTCCAGGCACACGGATACAACCCCTACAACCCCTCGGCTGGGCTCACCCCGGTGCAGCACATGTCCCCCACAGCCTGAACCCAGGCACATCCCAACCGAGTGCACCGAGGCACGCAGGGAACCCCACAAACAGGGAGCTGGGACGGGCAGGAGGCAGCTCTGCAAGCGGGCACTCAGACAGGGCTGAGCAGCACCAATTCTGCTGAGTCCTTGCAGGGGCAAAGGGGGCAAGCCAGAGCTCTGCCTCCATCCCAGAGGAGCCCCGGCCAACAACCAGCTCCTCACTTCCTTCGCTTACAACCAGCGCTCTGGAGGGCTCCGAAGCGAACCCGCAGCACGCCCGCGGTCCCGAGGGCCGTGGTGCTGCCCCTGGCCCGGCTGCAGCGCTGCTTCCGCGGGTGGGGAGCGCCGGGAGGTCGCGGCCGTGTTTACCCGCAGCAGCGCCCTGCGCCGGCCTCCACCGGGGCACCCGCTGCCCGCCCACCGGGGCTCCACGCTCGGCTCTGCTCAGGACGCCAGCAGGAACCGGACCGGAGCGGACCGGGGATCCCGGTGCTGGGTCCCTGACCCCGAGGGCCCCGCGTCCCCCTGGCCCAACCGGACACCGGGAGGAGCGCAGCGCAGAGCCGGAGCCCGGCTGGTGCGGAGAGAACGGGGGAACCGGGAGCAGCGGGACCGGGGATCCCCTCAGAACCCCCCCCCCGCCGCCGCCATCACCGCTCCAGCGCAGCCGCTCCCACCGGTGGGACCCCCCCCCTCCGGGCCCCGGTGCGATCGTGTCTGCGGGCCCGGCCGCCCCCTCACGTTCACCCCCGAGGATCCCCCCGCCGCTCCCCGCTCTCACCGGCCGCCCGCGGCCTCCTCCCGCCGCACCCGGAAACGCGGCCCGGCGGCTCCGTCCGGCCTCCGACAGACAAAATGGCGGCCCCCGCCGCTCCTGCGCCGCCCCGGGCCGGATGTGGGCGGGGAAGCAGCGGGGCCGCGCCGCCATGATGGGGAGGTCAAGGGCGGGAAGGGCGCTCGGCGTGGCTGCCATATTGGGAAGGTCAAGGGAGCGGCGGGAGGGCCTCGGGGAGAGCGGCGGCACCGGGAGGGCTCCGCGCTCCGGGACGAGCCGCGGCAGACCGGAGGTGCCCCCGCAGAGCGGGGGTTACGGCAGCCAGCTCCTCCCCCCCGCCGTACTGAGCCGGCCGCATGAGCCCGCTGTGGCGGCCATCTTGAGGAGGTCCTTCCCCCCTTCCCGCCTCGCCGCCATCTTGAGGAGGTCAACCCCTCAAAGCCACCGGCATGACGTCACCGGGCAGCGCTATGACGTCGCTCCCCAGCCAATGACATCATCAGACAGGGGCCGGGACAGACGTTTATTGGGGCTCTGCACCCCCCACCCCCCCCACCCCCACCCATTGTTGGGTTTGGTTTTTTTTTTTTCCTTTTTTCCTCCTTTTTCTTAAAAAATAAATGTACAATTCCCGACGGCGGCTCCGTACAAAATATACACGTCTGGGGGGGAGGGGCGGGGGGGCACGTACAAAAATAGGGGGGGGGGGGGGGGGGGGAGTCCGGGGGTGGGGGGGTCCCTGCACCCCGGTCAATGGAGGGGGTCAATGGGGTGCCAAGGGGACACTGGGGGGAGAGATGAGCCCGGGGGTCCCTGTCCCCCCCCCCCCCCATCATTGTGCTGAGGGTGGGGGCAGCGCCCGGCTGTGCCCCTCACCCTGCGTCAGGCCAAAGTGCGTCAGTGCTGGGGGGCACCGGGCCCCCCGGGGAGGAGGGGGGGGGGTCCCGGTGCCGGTGCCGGTGCCGGTGCCGGTCCCTCACTGTCCGCCCGGCTCCAGCTTGAAGGAGAGCTCGAAGAGCAGGTTCTGGTTGTCGATGACGCGGAGCTGCCGCACGTACGCCTTGGTCTGCAGCTGGCTCGGGGATGACTCCAGCTCCAGGCCTGGGGGGGAATGGGGCATGGGGGGGGACGGGGATGGAGGGAGAGGAGCGAAGGGATGGGGATGAAAGGGGATGGAGGGATGTGGGGATGGGGGTGCATGAAGGGCATGAGGGGAGGAGGATGTGAGGAGGGGGATGAAAGGATGGGGATGAAGGGATGTGGGGATTAAGGGAATGAAGGGATGTGGGGATAGGGGGATGAAGGGATGCAGGGATATGGGAATGAAGGGATGGGAATGAAGGGATGTGGGGATAGGGGGATGAAGGGATGTGGGGATACGGGAATGAAGGGATGCAGGGATATGGGAATGAAGGGATGGGAATGAAGGGATGTGGGGATAGGGGGATGAAGGGATGGGAATGAAGGGATGTGGGGATATGGGAATGAAGGGATGCAGGAATATGGGGATGAAGGGATGGGGATGAAGGGATGCAGGAATATGGGGATGAAGGGATGGGGATGAAGGGATGGGAATGAAGGGATGTGGGGATATGGGAATGAAGGGATGCAGGAATATGGGGATGAAGGGATGGGGATGAAGGGATGCAGGAATATGGGGATGAAGGGATGGGGATGAAGGGATGGGAATGAAGGGATGTGGGGATATGGGAATGAAGGGATGCAGGAATATGGGGATGAAGGGATGGGGATGAAGGGATGCAGGAATATGGGGATACAGGGATGGGAATGAAGGGATGTGGGGATATGGGAATGCAGGGATTGGAAGAAAGGGATGCAGGGATATGGGAATACAGGGGTGGGAATGAAGGGATGTGGGGAGATGAGGATTCAGGGATAGAAGGAAGTGGAATTGCAGATGCAGGGACGTTGGGACAGGAGTGAAGTGATACAGGGTTGAAGGCACAGGAACAAAGTGATACAAGGGGTGGAGGCATGGAGGAAGGGGACCGGGATGGGAACATAGGGATGGGGGAGATGCGGGGGATAGAGATGTGGGGATAGAGGGATGGGAATGAAGTGATGCAGGGACAGGGATGCAGGGATGAAGTGATGCAGGGATGTGGGGACGGGGATGCAGGCATGAAGGGATGGAGGTGCAGGGAGGGGGATGCAGGGATGAAGGGATGCAGGATGCGGGGACAGGGATGCAGGCATGAAGGGATGGAGATGCAGGGAGGGGGATGCAGGGATGAAGGGATGCAGGGATGAAGGGATGCAGGGATGAGCTGATGCGGGTGCAGACATGTCCCCATCCCAGAGCCAGCAGCAGGGATGTGGGGCCATGCCCTTACCCCCCCCCGCCCCATACTCACAGAGCGGGCGGCTCCGGTACTTCCGGATGGTTCTCACTTTCTCAGCGATGCAGTGCTGGGCACAGAGCACCCCCGGTGAGACCCCAGCCCCCCCTGGACCATTCAACCCTGCCCTGGGGCATCCCCATCACCAGGGACCCATATTCTGCACCCCAGGGGCCCTTCACACCCCCCCAGTTCCCATCCTCTCAATGGGGTTCTCCATCCCCAGCTTCACCCCAGGGCCCCCCCCCCCCCAAAGGGCACCCACCAGTTTCTCCACGTTGACCAAGCCATCCAGGAGGGTTTTGCTGCCTTCATGCAGGAAGGTGAGATCTGGGGGTGAGCAGAGAGGGGTGAGGGGTGAGGGGGGGCAATGGGGCAAGCACTGGGACCGCAGCCCCTCCGGGCACAGCCTGTGCCCCCCCCCTCACCTTTGAGGATGAGCGGCACGAAGGGGATGAGGGGGGGCTTCATCTTGGCCAGCACCTCCCGGTACGTCTTGTGGTTCCTGCAGGGGTCCTGGGGCAGGGGGGGAACAAGGGGAGCAGCTCCCTAGGGGTGCCAGCACCCTGGTCCCCCACCGCACTGGCACCAGTGGGCATGGGGCCTGGGAACGGATGCTGTGGGACCATCCCCTGGGGGCTGAACACACCCCACACACACACACACCCCCACCCCATAGCCCTTCTCACCGTCAGGTTCTCGAACTTCCGAAACAGGTTCTTGAATTTCCCTGGGAGCTTCTGCAAGACAAAGGGGGGGGATGAGCATCCAGAGGGGCCCAGGAGCATCCAGAGGGGCCCAGGAGCATCCAGAGGGGCTCAGGAGCATCCATAGGGGCCCAGGAGCATTCGGAGGGCCCCAGGAGCCTCCAGAGGGGCCCAGGAGCCTCCAGAGGGGTGGCCAGGAGCATCCAGAGGGGCCCAGGAGCCTCCAGAGGGGTGGCCAGGAGCATCCAAGAGGTCCCAGAAGCACCAAAAGGGGTCCCAGGAGCACCCAAAGGGGTCTCAGGAACACCAAAAGGGGTCTCAAGAGCACCCAAAGCGGTCCCAGGAGCATCCGAGGAGGCCCAGGGGCACCCATGGGGGTTCCAGGAGCACCCAGGGGGATCCCAGGTGCACCCCACATCTTTACCTCCCAGGTGAGGCGCAGGCGGCTGATGGCAGCGTTGTTGAGGCCGATGACGATGGCATAGAAGGACAGCATGTCCTGGTTCTGCTTGCATCTGATGGGGAAGGGGAGGGAGGGGGGCAGAGGGTGAGGAGCAGATGGGAGACGAACCCCCCCCTATCCCCACACTCACATGGCAGCGATCTTGATGAGCTTCTTGAGGAGGTGGGCGCGCTTGCCCAGGGACTCGCAGAGCAGCAGCTCGGTGCCCACCCAGTGCTGCACCTCGCTGCAGCGCTGCAGCAGCAGCTCCAGGTTGGCCGTTTCCCGGCGGCCCCGTTCGCCGTGGAACACGTAATCCACAAACTCCAGCTGCCGAGGGGAAGGAGAGGGGATGGGGGGGGATCCACAGCGTGTCAGAGCCTCCCCACCACCCCACCACCACCACCACAACCTCCCCGGCCCCCCGCGGGGCAAACCCAGCCCCGAACATCCCCTGCCCCGACCTCATGGATGCAGCGGAAGAGCTCCCAGTGGAAGGCGGTGAGGTGGTTGGCGATGTCCTCCGGCTCCACGCGGTGGATCTCTGTATCCCCTGGCACCACCTGGATCTCCTCCGGCAGCGGTACCTGTGACGGGATAACCGGGATGCTCTGATGGCGATGGAGCACCGGGAGGGGGGGTCCCCGTCCCCTCCGCAGCACAACGCGGGGCTCACCAGCGAGTCGAAGGTGTCCCTGGTGCAGGCGAAGAGGTGGCTGTTGATGCCCAGGGTGGTGAAGACGCACTCCTCGCTGGGCTGCAGCACGGCTTTCTCTGCAGGCAGAGGGTGAGCAGGCAGCCGGCCCCGCTGCCCAGCCCTGCCCACAGCACCCTCCCCCGGCCCCGCGGGCACCTCCGGATGAGGCCACGGTGACGAGGATGAGGGCGTCCTCGCGGGCGCTCTGCTCCTCCGAGTACTGCAGCTTCTCGGTGACGGAGGCCAGGATGTCCTGCACCGAGGCCGAGAGCCGGCTGCGGATGGTCACGTACGAGTGGTCGGGCATGTACACGCGGCAGAAGACTGGGGAGAGGTGGGATGGGGAAACTGAGGCACGGAGCAGGCGCTGCTCGTTGCAGCCGCTGGCGAGCCAGGGGGGGGAACCTGGCACCCAGCACCCATCCTGGCACCTGGAACCCATCCCAGCGCATGAAACCCATCCGGGTGCTGTCCCAGCACCCATCCCCTATCCTGGCACCCAAAACCCATCCTGGCACCCAGCACCAAATCTAGCACCCATCCTGGCACCCAAAAAGCATTCCAGCATCCAGCGCCCATGCCAGCAGCCATGCCAGCAGCCGGTACACATCCCAGCACCTGTCCCGGCATCCAGCATCCATACGGACAGCCAGCACCCATCTCAGCAACTAGGATCCATCCCAACACCCATCCCCCATCCTGGCACCCAGCATCTAAACTGGCACCCATCCTGGCACCCGAAAACCATTCCATCATCCAGCACCCATGCCGGCACCCATCCCAGCACCCAGTACTCATCCTGGCATCCATCCCAGCATCCAGCATCCATACGGACACCCAGCGCCCATCCCAGCACCCAGAATCCATCCCAACACCCATCCCCCATCCCATCCACCATTCTGGCACCCAAAATCCATCCTGGCATCCAGCATCCATCCTGGCACCTGAAAACCATTCCAGCATCCAGCACCCATGTCAGCACCCATCCCAGCTCCCGGCACGCATCCCGGCACCCATCCCAGCATCCAGCATCCATCCTGGCACCCATCCCAGCATCCAGCACCCATCCTGTCACCCAGAACCCATCCCGGCACCCATCCCTGCATCCAGCATCCATACTGACACCCAGCACCCATCCCAGCACCCAGCACCCATCCCGGTACTCATCCCAGCATCCAGCACCCATCCCGGCATCCAGCACCCATCCCAGCAGCCAGCACTCATCCGGCACCCATCCCAGCACCCAGCACCCATCCCAGCACCCAGCACCCATCCCGGCACCCATCCTTGCATCCAGCATCCATACGGACACCTAGCACTCATCCCAGCACCCATGCCGGCACCCATCCCAGCATCCAGCACCCATCCCAGCACCCATCCTAGCACCCATCCTAGCACCCATCCCAGCACCCATCCCAGCACCCAGCATCCATACGGACACCCAGCACCCATCCCGGTACCCATCCCAGCACCCATCCCAGCACCCAGTACCCATCCCAGCACCCATCCTAGCACCCATCCCAGCACCCATCCCGGTACACATCCCAGCACCCAGCACCCATCCTGGCACCCATCCCTGCATCCAGCATCCATACGGACACCCAGCTCCCATCCCAGCACCCATCCCAGCACCCATCCCGGTACCCATCCCACCACCCAGCACCCATCCCGGTACCCATCCCGGTACCCATCCCAGCACCCATCCCGGTACCCATCCCACCACCCAGCACCCATCCCGGTACCCATCCCAGCACCCATCCCGGCACCCATCCCGGTACCCATCCCAGCCCCCGTCCTCCCCGCGCTCACTCTCGTCGGAGCCGCGGAACGCCACCCGCGTCTGCAGGCAGGAGTCGATGCGGCGGAAGTGCCTGAAGAGCGGCTTCACCTGCTTGTTCGGGGGGGGGGTCTCGTCGGCCACCCTGCGGCACGCACCGGGGTCAGGCAGGAGCCGCTGCACAACCGGAGCCCCCCCCCCCCGTCCCCGCGGCCTCGCTATCTCCCCAAGGGCTGCTGCTGCTGCTGACCCACAGGGACCCCCCCACACACACCCCGTGTTCCCCGCTCACTTGAGCTCCACGGTCTCCACGAGCTGGTGCAGTTTGAGGATCTCATCCTCCAGGTCGCGGTACAGGGATGTGTCCTTCATGATGAGCAGGTAGAGCTCCTGGGGGGGGGGGGGGGGAAAGGGGCTCAGGACGGGGGCGGAGATGGATGAGGAGATGGGACGGGGGGGGGCACCCACCTTGATCACCTTCCCGGCGCTCTCCTCCTCCTGCAGCAGCCCCTTGTAGGTCTCGAGGAAGTGCAGCAGCACGGCCAGCACCGCCCGCTTGCGCCGCAGCCCGGCCCCGTCCTCCCAGCGCGGCAGCACGAAGGTGGCACCGTCAAGGAGGCCCCACGGCAAGGACGGACCCCGGGCATCCCCTGTGCCCACCCCGGTGGCGTCCCGCTGCACTCGAACCCATATGTGAGCCCTATGGAGCCCTAATTGCCCCACTTATTGCACCACAGCACCCTGCTGCCTCCCTCCATGCCCACCCTTGTGCCCATCATCTTGTCACCCTCATGGCGCTCTCTTGCCCACCCCAAAGCTCTCTTGGTTGCACCCTCATGTTCACCCCTGTACCACCCCCATGCCCTCCCTATGCCCATTTTAGACCCTTCCCACTGCATCCTTGTGCCCACTCTCATTGCACCCCGATGCCCTTCTCATGCCCACCTCCAACGTGCCCCCCCCCCCCCCAAGGATATTGCTGGTGCAGCTGCTGCAGGAAGCGCTCGGTGGGCAGGAAGAGCGAGTGTGTGAGCACGATGTCATCCAGCAGCGATTCTAGGGGGGGATTTGGGGGCAGAAGTGGGCACACACCCCCCTCCCCAGCACAGCCCCCCAACAGCACCCCCGGGGTCCTGCCCCCCGTTAGAGCAGGCAGCCAAGGAGGGCAATGCCAATGGCACCAGGACACATGGGACCCCCCGCTGCCGGGAGGGGGTTTTGGCCCAGCTGGGTGAGCCAAGGGGCCGATCCCAGTGGTGATCCCGTCAGCGCCAGCACCCAGTGACCTTTGGACCGGGCACCGCTCCCTCCCCAGCACAGCCCTCGATCCTGGGCCCTGAGCAGGTCCCAGGGCTGTGTCCTAAGCCCCAGCACCACAGTGATGGGACACCAGGGTCCTTCCCAGGGCCCTCTCAAGCATCTCCCAAGCCCCAGTCCATTAACCAGGCCATGGAGCTCTGCCGAGCCGGGGCTGAGGCTCCCCCCAGTACCCTCATGCCAGGGCACAGTGCCCATGGCATCCAAGCTGCCACCAAAAGCAGGACACAGCAGTTTGTGGCACAGCCTGGCCCCCAGCACCACGTCCAGCACTCTGTATCAGTGCTGGGGCAGGCAGGGGCAGTGTGGGGGTCCCCCAGCTGCCCCAGACCTCCCCTGGGGTGCAAAAAGAACCGAAGCCCCCATCCCGGCTGCAGCACACCCCCCCCCCAGCCCTGCCTCAGTTTCCCCATCCCTCTGCAGCAGCCACAGGACAGGTTTCCCACACCAGACAGGGGGGGAGCCTCCGGACCCCCCCCCCCACTGGCTCCTGCCCCACTCCCCACCAGCCCAGGCACCGCAGGGCCGGGCCTGGCAGCGTGTTGGTGCAGGCAGGGCCCAGCGCTGCCAGTTCCATCTCGCCCCTTCACGAAGGCTCCACCGTGTCGATGGGGGAACCCCACCCCGGCCCGGGGCATCCCTGCAGCGCGGGGCTGGCGGCTCCTCGGGAGCCCAGCGGGGTCCCCATGGGGTGGGAGCACCCAGAACCACCTCTGCACAAGGCACCGCGGGGGGACGGCACCGGGGGGGGCAAAGCAGGTGCCGGAGGGAAGCGGCGTCCGCCCGGCCCCGGCTCCACAGCTCGCACCGGGGTTAATTTTAGCACCGGGATGTCCAGGATTAACCGATGGCTCCTGCGCCGGGCGGCGGCAGCCGCTGGCGGCCAACATCGGCCTCGTCCGGTCCTGGCGCAGCCACCGAGCCCCGCACCGCGCCGCGGCGGTGCCTGGTGGGACCCTGCCCACCGCAACCCACGCGCGCCTTGGCTTGGCGCGGTCCCAGCCTGACCTTGGCACCAGAACCGGGGACGCACCCGCACCCTGCGCGGTGCCAGCCCCGCACCGGGCACGCGGCGCCTCCCGCCGCCGTTCTCCCACCCCGCATCCCCCAGCGCATCCCGCGGCAGGAGCGGGTGGGCGCCCATCAAATCCTCCCCCCCACACACACACCCAGCGCCGCCGCATCGCCCCCGGCCTCCCGCACCGCAGCGCAGCGCAGGGCCCCGCTCCCCGCACCGGGCACCCCCCGCGGCCGCCGCTCCCGGGGGTCCCGCCGGTACCTGCTCCGCAGCCGCGGCCGTGAGCTCCGCCCGCCGGGAGCCGCTCCAGGAGCGCGGTCAGGAGCCGCTCGGGGGGCACGGGCGCGACGGGGCCGCAGCCGCAGCGGGCGGCGGGCGGCGGCTCCGGGCTCGGTGGCTCCCGGTCCCGGTCCCGGTCCCGGTCGCCTCCCGGGGATGGATCCTCGGGGGAGCGAAGCGGCGCCTCGGGCGGACGCAGCTCCAGCCACCGGCCCTCGCCCCCCGGCTGCGGCCCCGCCGGCCCCGCCGGTTCCTCGGGCGATGCGGGAGGGCGCGATAGGCTCTGCCGCCGCGCTGCCGGTGCCGGTGCCGGTGCGGGGGGGCGGGCGGGCAGGTGCGAGCCCGGCTTCTTCAGCAACTTCTCCAGCGGCTTCATGGCCGCCCGGGCGCGGCGGCAGCGGCGGCGGCTCAGGGGGCCATGGGCGGCAGCGGCGGCGCGGGGCGGCTCCGCTCGGCTCCGGTCGGGCTCGGGCCCCGGCGCCGCTCCCCTCCCGCCCCGCGTTGCGCCCCGCGGCCCCGCCGGTAGCGCCCGCCCCGCCGCCCCGCCCCGCCGCCGCCCCCGGCCCCGCCGCCGGCACCTGCCCGCCCCCCGCCGCACCGGCACCGGAGCTCTGGGATGCGGCGGCACCGGGACGCGGCCCGGCCCGTCCCGTCCCCCCACCCCGCCGCAGCCCCGCACCCGTGATGCGTTGCACAACCTCCGTATCCCCCTCCCCGCCCCGCAGCACCGGACGCGGCCACACGGCAGCAGGCACACACTGGGCACACGTCGGCAGAGCCCCCGCACCTCCCCATTGCCTGTGTCCCCCCCCCCCGGCCCACCGGTGAGGGGCGCAGTGTGTGTGCCCCCCCCCAAGGACTGTATCACATCCATGTCACGCTCCGGCACCCCTCGTCCCCTGGGGCACACATTCGGATTGTCCCCCCCCATGGTACCCCCTCCTCTGTGTCCCATCTATGGGGTCACATCCCCAGGTATGGGGTGATGCCCCCCCCCCCGGCTCAGCTCTCTGCCCCCCCATCACAGCGTGGGAAAGGGCCGGGGGTGGGTGCTGGGCCCCCCCCCGGTGCTGGCTCCCCCGGGGCCGGGCGGGCAGGTCGGGGCAGCTCCTGCCCCCCCCCCGCGCCGCTGCCAGGCCGGGAACAGGCGCTGCCGGGCCGGCGTGCTGGGGCAGGAGCCGGGGCAGGAACCGGGGCAGGAACCGGGCAGGCGCCGGGGCAGGGCAGGGCAGGGCGGGACGTGGCGCCCGCCCGGGGCTGAGCTGCCGGGTCCCAGTCCCCTGGGTGCCGAGCACCTCCCGACACCCCCAGAACCAGCTCTGCATCGCCCTTGGCACAGCGACAGTGGGGACAGCAACGGGGGGACAGAACCTGCACATCCCCATCCCCATCGCCCGGGTTCATGCCCTGCAAACCTGCTGCTGTAGGGTGGGATGGTGCCAAAAGACAGGGGGAACACAGCGGCTGACCCCATTGCCCACCCAAGGATGGAGGGATGGGGTACGGGGGTCCCGGCAGCTCCTGCTTTGTTCCCGCTTCCTCTGCACCCGGCAGTTGCTTGGCAACTCCATCCATGCGGCGGCGGGAAAGCAGCAAAACAGATCCCCACATCCCCATCTCCGCTGCATGGGCTCTGGTGGGATGGGATGGGATGGCACAGCACGGCACAGCTCTCCTCCACCCCATGGCGCTTCTGACACCCCCCCCCATGACCCCAAACCAATCCCATGCAGCTCCTCCATCCCCACTGTATGGGGCAGCCGGAGGAAGGTGCCTGGCTCTGGATGCAAGCAGCATCACGCCGTGCCGAGGGAACGCGCCCCAGATTCGGGCTCATTGGCTCAGCCCAGCTCTCTTCCCCCAGCCCGGCATGGACGGGGGGCACCGCTGGAGCAGCGTGAGCTATTGGCTTAATTAATTTGCGGTTATTCCTCCGAACGAGCTGGGATCTGGAGCAGGCGCTTCCCTCCCAAAGCCTGCGCCTCCATTTGCAGCCGCGTGGGCAAGCGAGTGGAGGGGGGGAGCACGAAGCCTCTGGGCACTGCTCAAAACAGCAGGAGGGAAAGATTGCACCGAGGGAGAAAATCCCTCCCCGAGCCAGTGCCTCAATCTGCTTCCCAGCATGCGGGGAAGGGGAGCGCGCCTCGGCATGGGGGGGACCCATCCTTCCCCCCCACGCTGGTCCCCACTCGGTTGGGGTGCAGTGGGAGGCTGCAGAGCGGGGTAGGTGCCACCCAGCACCGGTTTTGCCGTGGGAAGCTGCGTTGGAGGGAGGCAGCAGCGCAGCAGCGCGCAGGCAGCAGCTCCCGCACCACCTCCACACCACTTGTTCCATCCCCTGCAGGGAGCAGGGGCTCGTTGTGCGCTGAGCCCGGCTGCCGGGGGCAGAGCTGGGCTCCGGGCCGGGCTGGAGCTGCTCTTCCAGTCCCACCAGCAGCTCCTAGGAAGGGAAGAGCAGCTCCTGGCCCGCGGCAGCACAGGGGAAGGGCTGCCGGTTCTCCTTTGGAAGCGCTCAGCGCAGGGAAAGAGAGGCAAGAGAGAGCTGGCTGCTTTCTAACACATGTTCTCATCCGCGTGCCGATACAACACCGGTTACAAATGTGCACTTCTACGGGACAGGAATCCAATGAGACAAAACCAAAACCCATCACAGTGTTGTGAGGTCCAGGACTTCAGCCACCAGGACCAATACATCAATGATTCACTTCGAGCCTTAAGGCAGAAATGGTTACACGGAGAACACGAGGGGCTCCTGCTTTGACGCCTGGGATGAGGTACAAAAAGGGCACGGAGTTACAAACAAGGAACAATGCCGGGCATGCAGGAGGAGATCTGGACCAGAGAGCAGGCAGGTGGGCCCTGGGCACCCTCCCTGGGTGCAGACGGGGACTCGGAGGCCAAGATGCCACTTGCTTGGAGCAAGGATGCTCCTGCTCTCCTGTGCCAGCAGCTGCCACCTCCCCAGGCTGCCCCAGCACGTGCTCGACGCAGCCGGCATGGGCAGGGATTGGCAGCCGGCCCTCACCAAGCTTCTTCCTAATGCCATTTGCCAACGGCTGCGAGGATACGGCCAAGCTCGAGTGGCATCGGGAGCTGGTGGGATGCTGCTGCAGAGCTGGTGCAGCCGGCACCGCATCGCTGTGCCGAGCACTAGCAGGGAAACCAAAGCTGCAAGGTCCCAGGGAGCGCTGGTTTTCGTGGTGGCAAACGCTTCCTGCCGGGGCTGGGAGCCCAGGTTGGATCCTGGATGCGTCAGGGCGGGTTCCAACACCCCCCCTTCCGCTTCCACAGCGGCAACACCCAAGTGCTGGGAGCAAATCACTGCCCTGCTCGCCCCGTCTGGCTGGTTTGTGGCTGGCAGGGCTGCTCGGGCAGCGTCGGGGTGCCCATAAACCTCCCTCCCTCCCCGCTGCTGATCTGGCAGAGGTGCAGGAGGAAACCTCGCCCTGCTCTGCAGGGTGTGCTTGTGGTGGTGGCGGCGAGGGGGTCACCCCGTGCTTGTGCCCGTGGATTCCCATTGATGGGAGCTGAAAGCTCGCAGAGACGTGGACAGAAACCACCAAAGACACAAGTGACCAATGGGGCTTGTTGGGAAAAAGAAGGAGCTTCTAAATTAAGTGGTGGCTGCAGAGCCAGCGCGTTCCAACAGCCCCCGATGGCCCAGCTGCCCTCCCCGTGCCTTAACAATGGCAGAAATAAACTTGCTAATTATAAAAGAGAATTAGAACGACCGCCTCAGCTGTCTCCATGGGGGGACGGGGGAGGCGGCGGTCCCATTAGCCAGACAAACGGATCCAACATACCCAAAAAGAAACAAATCAGCTTTACTGAAGGAGCTGGTTCATTTCTTAAATAAAAACAGAGAGCACAATCAAGCCAACGGAGTTTAACATCCTAGGGGAGGGGACAGGGCAGACATTTAGTAAGGGAGAGAAAAGCTGAGAGAACTTGTGGCCAAGGCCCTGGGGGTTGATTCCGCAGGGAGGGAGGGGAAGGAGGGCAGATCAGCAGCAGTGAGATGATTTTTGGGAGGGCACCGGTAAAACCAGAGGGGGAAGGTGCCTGGCCCTGAGCACGGGACGGTGCAGCTGATTTCCTCCCGCTGCCTCACCTACGCCCAGGGAAGAAGCCTTTCCCCAGGAGCTTCCTCCTTGCCGAGGGGCTGAGGCTGGCGTCGGGATTCCCACGGCTGCACCTCTACGTGTTGCTCCTCTCCTTGGATTTTTCACCTTTGCTGTCCTGGTGGGCAAGAGGAAGGAGAAGCGGGGGTTTTTAGGCTGCACCAACACCAGCGCGGGGGCTGCAAGTGAACACCCTCCTCACCCGGGCGCCAGAACACAACCACCGCCCGCCCATGCCTCCGGCTTCCCCAGTGCCCCATATGGGCACAGCCAGCCCCCTCCAGCCCTGCTCTGCTCAGGGTTAAACACCTTCCCCTCACGAAGCCTTCCCAACGCTCTGATCAAGGTGATGAGAGCACCTCGCAAGCGCATCGACACGCACTGCATGTCCCCAGCCCATCACCGCTGGCACAAGCCTGCCCAGCTCTGCTGGGGCTTGTTGTGTGATGATTCCGGCTCCCTCCGTGCTGAGCAAGGCATGGAGAAAGGAAACCAAACACACACGTGGCACCCTGGCACACACACAGCTCACAGGACGGGAGCGAGGAAACCATTCACAGCACAGAGAAACAGCTCTTGCCTCTGGAAAGTCTGCTGCCTGAGCTAGCTACTAAGGTCTTGACTCTTACTCTTCAGGAGAAGTCACTGCCTTCTAGCTTAGGACTGGGTTTTTCTCTCTCTAAAGCGCTCTGCTCTCTACCCTGAGCAAATAAAACAAAGCAAAACAAGCAAGAGTCAACTTTGGACTTACTTTTTATGCGGGTTTAGTTTTAAAGTATTTAGAAACCCAACTTAACTGGAACCCTGCTTACCACCTGCAACGAGAACCTGAAGCATGGGACATGTCAAAGATCAGACAGGTTAAGACTTCCCTAGAACAGCATGTTATATGGGATGGGATGGGAGAGGGAGACTGCAGCCCCGCGCACACCCCGAGGGCTCAGCATCACACATGCACGGGGATGGTACCTCAGGAGGTGGTGGCTTGATAGTCACGGGCTGGGATGTCCTTCGAGGAGGAGAAGGCTTGGGCTGCACTTGCTGCTGGACAGTGTTGTAGTAGGTGACCCCTCCATACACCTGGGACTGGGCCTGTGCTCCCCAGAGAGCAGAAGGGTCAGTGCTGGGGGGGGGGGCACAGAAACCTGCAGCCCCTGTGAGAGCACCACGTGTTATGGTGCAAAGCTGGGCTGTGACAAGATGCCACCACCGGGCACCGAAGGTGAGAGCAGTCACAGAGGGACCAGGCTTGGTTTGTGCTGTGCTCCACAAGGTCACAAAGAACAGCAGCACTTACCCCTCACATAGGATCATCGCTTACCCCTGCCCCTCACCAGGGCCTCGGGGCAGGGCCAGGCTGCAGCAGCCCACAGCCACATCAGACTGAAGTTCACAGATGGGTTTCCTTCACCCCCCCAGTTTCCCAGCTGCCATAGTACATCTGTGCTTTGCAACAGCAGCAGCTACTACTTTCCTACATGGGCAAGGCAGGTAATGGCTCCTCATCACACCCAGATCCCCTCCAGCTGCAGGGGGCTCAGGATCTTGCCCCCAGGCTCCTGCCAGGGCAGTGGGATGGATGCAAGGGAAGGTCAGAAAGGTTGCATGGCTTGGGAACGTGCATCTCTCCCGCCTGCCACTGCGTGTCAGCCGTGTGCTGCTCCCAGGAGCAGAGGGCTCCTCCTCCCTGCCCAGCAGCTCTGTGGACACAGAGGTGGGACTCGGAGCAGGAAAAGCCAGCCCCGTGCTGCGCACACCAAGGGCTTCCCAAGGAACAGCACCGGGCAGCTTCCAGCCTCCTGCCCCCATCTCCAATGGAAAGGGCTTCCAAAGCCATTTTCACAGACTGGTTTGTGTTGGAAGGGACCTTAAAGCTGATCCGGTTGCAACCCCTGCCATGGGCAGGGACACCTTCCATTAGAGCAGCTTGCTCCAAGCCCCATCCAACCTGGCCTTGAGCACTGCCAGGGATGGGGGGGGGGAGCTTCTATTTTCAAGGTGGTCTTTGCTTAGCATGGGCTTGGGGGGGGATGTAAAAGGTCACAGGCTCCCAGTGGGCTGCTCCCCTGCCCTGCAGGAGAAGGCCTCGACTCTGAGACCCATCGATACAGGCATTTCATCCACTAGTTCCTAATTTCAGGGTACGGCAGCAGGGCTGTCATCCTTTCCAGTTACCCACCCCAAGCAGGGAGAGGGATGACAGTGAACAACCTCCCAGCACAGAGCAGCCCAGCTGCTCCACATCCTCTCCCAGCAATCCCGAGGCTATACCCACACTCCAGAGGATCCCATCTGCCTTCGACAGCTCCTGCTCAGGGCGGGATGCGCAGCACAGCTGCTTACCTGCGTGTTGGAATAGAGATGTGGAGGGGGCGGGGGGGGCAGCGCTCCCGGCGGGTAGGGATAGCCAGGATTCCCAAAATTCATGACTCCAGGAGGGGAGAAGTAAGTCGGGGCCAGCAGCTGCTGCGGAGGGGGCTGCCCCGGGGGCATGGAGACGGGCGGAGGGTACAGGCCAGGGTTTGCCATGGGGGCTGGCGTCTGGTGGGGATGTAAACCTGGGATGAGAGGAGAACATGCTTAGTGTGGTGTGGGGGGGAGGAAGAGAAGGGGGAGGAAGAGAAGGGGGAGGAAGAGAAGGGGGAGGAAGAGAAGGGGGAGGAAGAGAAGGGGGAGGAAGAGAAGGGGGAGGAAGAGAAGGGGGAGGAAGAGAAGGGGGAGGAAGAGAAGGGGGAGGAAGAGAAGGGGGAGGAAGAGAAGGGGGAGGAAGAGAAGGGGGAGGAAGAGAAGGGGGAGGAAGAGAAGGGGGAGGAAGAGAAGGGGGAGGAAGAGAAGGGGGAGGAAGAGAAGGGGGAGGAAGAGAAGGGGGAGGAAGAGAAGGGGGAGGAAGAGAAGGGGGAGGAAGAGAAGGGGGAGGAAGAGAAGGGGGAGGAAGAGAAGGGGGAGGAAGAGAAGGGGGAGGAAGAGAAGGGGGAGGAAGAGAAGGGGGAGGAAGAGAAGGGGGAGGAAGAGAAGGGGGAGGAAGAGAAGGGGGAGGAAGAGAAGGGGGAGGAAGAGAAGGGGGAGGAAGAGAAGGGGGAGGAAGAGAAGGGGGAGGAAGAGAAGGGGGAGGAAGAGAAGGGGGAGGAAGAGAAGGGGGAGGAAGAGAAGGGGGAGGAAGAGAAGGGGGAGGAAGAGAAGGGGGAGGAAGAGAAGGGGGAGGAAGAGAAGGGGGAGGAAGAGAAGGGGGAGGAAGAGAAGGGGGAGGAAGAGAAGGGGGAGGAAGAGAAGGGGGAGGAAGAGACGGGGGAGGAAGAGAAGGGGGAGGAAGAGAAGGGGGGAGGAAGAGAAGGGGGAGGAAGAGAAGGGGGAGGAAGAGAAGGGGGAGGAAGAGAAGGGGTAGGAAGTCAAGGGGGAGGAAGAGAAGGGGGAGGAAGAGAAGGGGGAGGAAGAGAAGGGGGAGGAAGAGAAGGGGGAGGAAGAGAAGGGGGAGGAAGAGAAGGGGGAGGAAGAGAAGGGGGAGGAAGAGAAGGGGGAGGAAGAGAAGGGGGAGGAAGAGAAGGGGGAGGAAGAGAAGGGGGAGGAAGAGAAGGGGGAGGAAGAGAAGGGGGAGGAAGAGAAGGGGGAGGAAGAGAAGGGGGAGGAAGAGAAGGGGGAGGAAGAGAAGGGGGGAGGAAGAGAAGGGGGAAGAAAGCGCTTCTCAGCACAGTGGAGCACAGCTTCTTCCCCAGCGCGGGGTCCCAATTCCCTGAACCAGCCACAGCCCCAGGTCAGCACATCCCACCCCCTTCAGGAAGCAGTTTTTGTGGAAGATGGGGAAATGCCAACTCAACAGCTCTGTTTCTGCTTTTCTTCTCTCATCTAGAAGCATCAGGGACCAAAGAACCAGCCAAGCACAGCAGCTGGCAGAGCCAAGCGCCCCACTGAAGGGGAAGCAGCTCAGGCAGGAAGGTCTGTGCAGGACAAGCAGACATCCAGCTAGAGCCTGCCAAACCAGTCAGATCCCCTCAGTCCTGTGCTGGCTGCAAGGGCCAGAAATGCCCAATTGTCTTTCCTTTAAATTTATACTGATTCAGCCTCCCAGTGCATGAGGGAAGCAGGTCTCTTCCACGCTGCAGACACACGCAAAATGAATTCCCCCAGTGACAGGAGGCTGTGTGGAACCAGAGTTATCTGCTCCCTGGTACAAGCTGCGCACAACCACGTCGCTATCATGCCCCATGCCGGGAAGCTGGCTCCTCACCTGGATGAGGGAGGTGCATTTCTGGCTGTACGATCATGCCCTGGGGCGGCAGCGGGGCTGGGCTCTCACTGTGGGTGTAGATTGGTCCCTGGAATTGTACTGCAACACACAACAGTCGGTAAGGAAAAGCTCCAACCAGTTTTGTTCTACTGCAGCAAGTCACATGCCCGCCCCAACCAGCCACGGGGACAAGATGCTGTGCTGCAAGCCACATTCCCATCGGCACACGCAGTCTACCAGGCTGACAGATGCTACCCGCTCCCAACAGAAAAGCCTCCTACTCCTTTTACAAAGCAGGAGAATACTCAGGGAATCTCTTCCCTTGCACTTTAAATGCCGGAGTAAACTCCTCATCCATCCTCAGCCTTGTTCTGTACTTCTCCCCGCTCTTAAATGTCAAAGGCGTTGCTCTGATTTCAAGTTAATTTTAAATCCTAGTTTTTGTGAAGGAAAGCAGTGTCCCAGAGACTCCAGAGGGGAGGTGGCAACACTGATTCTATTCCAGTGGTTACAGCCCCGAGCAGGGAGGCTCAGAGCCACCTTTTAATTCACTGTATGTGACAATGACAAAGCCCCTAACAGCAATGGGGGGACTCCTGCTCCAGCTGCTCAGGTCCAGGCACACACAGAGCCTCGGGAGCAGGACGGAAGCACTCACGTGGGTCATAGTAGTGCCCTTCCATGATGCTGATGTGCATGGGGGGGGCAGGCTCTGGCACAGGTGCTCTCTGCCGCTGCGACGAGTAGCGTTTGACACGGCCCCCCTGCACGGCCTGAAAGAGTCCAAAGGCATCGGTGAGGGTCCAGAACCCTCCAGCCCTTCCCAGCCCCTGCAAACCTCTAATCTGGGTCACACAGCAAGAACTGGGAACACCCACAAAAGGGAAAGGCTGAGGTGTCCCAGGCAGCCTCTAATTACCACAACCCAGAAACAAGTGCATGCCAGGCCAGGCTTTTCTGCACTTCTAAAAGCAACAGTCACGCTCCACGCAACATGCTTTACCATTTCCTCCATCCTGTTAAACTGAGGCGGTGGCCCAGTTCCCACGTGCAGATGGTGGTTAGGAATACCTGAGGAGGAAACAAACTGGTTATTATGGTTTGCATTTATTCCTAGGGAAGAGCCACCTCACCCACCAAGGGAGACACCAGGAGGTGGCGGCAGCCTGGGGACGTGATTGTACTACCAATAGGTAGAGCTCTTGCTTGCCTGACAAGGAACCTTCTGACAACCTCACCTCTTCGGCTACCATGTGAAATGTTTCAGGACAGATGAGGAGCTGTTGTGTCACTCTACAATCACCCATGCTGCTCAACACCTTTGAAATCTTACTAACAAAGAGAAGTCCTCAGCCTGAAATCCAGGTCCTGATCTATAAGCCCTGTTCCTGCCGAGACAAGGATCTCCTCAGAGCAGAAACAAGGAGCCACGTGGGACCGGGTAAGCTGCAGTTTAAACCCTCTCCAGGGTGTAACCACTTTTAGCACGGGCTCCTTTTAATCCAAACAACAAAGTTCTGGCACACGTTTAAAAGCACGGTGCCAAGCTAATCCCAGGTGATCCCAAGGGAGCCAAAGTGGACAAAACAAACAGTGGAAGTGCCCACGGATCACTGGTACTGCAAACACACTCACGGGCACACAGCCCGTGCCAGCCAAAGGCCTCCCAGAATCCTGCCTTCTCTGCTAGGAAGAAACAAAAGGGACAGTGGAGTAGGATGTCCTTCTGACAGACAAAGTGGTCTCCTCCTGCGGTCTGGAGCTGTCTCGTGGTAAATCTGTGAAGATGTTTTATTTTTAAGCACAAAAATAAAGGAGTCTGTGATCTCAGCTGCAGATCACAGCATGTTGGAACTCTCATCCCACTGACACATTTAAAGCCTGTCTCCTCACATCCACAGTCAAGACCGAGAGACTTCACACAAAGCTCTTGCCAGTCGCATCAGTACAAGATGACTTATGTGGTTTCGTGACCTAAACCTCAAGAGATGCTTATGAAAGCAGGAAGCTGCTCTCTTCTCCTTGCTCCAGTTTTATTTCCCTTGGGAAGAACTCCAACAGACCCCAGAAAAGATTCTCATTCTGCAAAGGGATAATTATACCTGAGTGACCTCTTGCATGGAGGCTCAACTAGAAATCAGTCCTTAGCTCACACAAGGAAACTCTGCCTCGAATCCCTCCCGCTGCTGCAAATGGAGCCGCTTCCTCCTACGAGGCACAAATTCATTTGCCAATCCCAGCCAGGCCTTAGCTTGTGCCAACTAAATCCCAACGCTAGGAACTACACTGATAAACAGAGGGAAGCTCCCTCCTGCTCCTAGCAGGACACTGCAGGAGCCTGGTTATCCATCGCCCTACCCGCCAAGTGAGCACAAGGCTCCTCATCTCCTGAACAATGACTCTGGCTGCAGCAGCCGGTCTCACTGTGATTCCCAAAGTCCCCTTTTCTCTTCTGTTTTGTCCCCTCTAACCACCTCTACTGCATTTCTCAGCACCCCTGTCGTGGATCCACCTCAAGACTGAGGCAGACACAGTTCAGCTCTGCCTGTCTACTGTGTTTGGCTGTAGAAGAAAACCAACAGGCAGCACCCACTTACCCCTCAGCTCCCGGGGCTGTATGAACTGAGACTGCCCTGGAGCCCAGTTCTGCTCAGCGAGATTCATTTGGGTCATTTCTTGCTCGAGTCCATCCAAGCTGGATTCTACTGGTGACTCCCAATTGCTGCTCTTGGCTGGTGGGAGGGATGTCTCAGCTTGCACGGGTTTTGGAGGCACAGGAGCCAGCCCTTCCGAAGCGGGCACTTCATCCGCCAGCTTCCCTGCATCCCCAGCTTTGATTCTGGTCCTTCTTGCCCGGGAATAAGACTTCTTTTCAATTGGTCTGTCTGGTGGTGGCTGGGCAGCATCTGCAGCTGTGGCTTGGTTTTCCAAAGCAACCTCCTCCCTTACAGGGCTGCTGTGGACGTGCGCTGCTTCCACCTCGGGTGACTTGTCCCTCGGTGGGGTCTGCTCTGCGCGCTTCCCTCGGTAGCTGCTCTCCTGTTTCACTTGCTCACCGTTCCGAGACAGATGCTGGATGCTGGCTTCTGAAGCTCGGTAGCCTGGACGGGTCTCTTTGTAGCCCCCCAGCCTCGGGTAATTCCTAGGTGGGGGCATCCTCCCTGTCCCTGCAGAGCTCCTGTTGGTGAAGGTTCGTGGGGGAGCTGAAGTGCTGTCTGCACCTTGGTGCCTTGGGGGCTTATTGGGCCTCTCGTTGGACCAGTTTGGATCTCGCTGAGGAGGACTCCCAAACCTGAGGGGGGACAAATAGGAAAAACAACTGGAAACAAATTCCTGGTGAAAGGTACCACAGGGAAACCCTCTCCACGGTGTCCAGAGATCCCAGGACCAAGGTCACACCTCAGAGACCAATGCCATCAAGAGGGCTTCCCCACTTTGGGATTTCAGACCTGTCTCCCTCTGGGAGAAGCCAGCTCCAGTCTGACCTTGCGGCTCACCTCGGTTTGCGCATCCTCCTTGGCTTGATGTCGTCAGGGTTGTGTGCTGATCTGATGTCGTAGCCATAGAGCGCGATCAGCTCCTGCCTGGTCTTGGGGGCTTGCTCGTCCTCCCGGAACTTGTCATGCTCCCAGCGGCCCTCGTCCTTCCACAGCTTCCTCTGACGACCCTTTGGCCTGGAACAGTCACACCAGAAGTTGTTCCAAAGGAAATGCAGCAGTTCCCACCAATCCCATGCCCAGAGACCAAGCGGTTCTAGGGCTGGGTGTGCACAGGAGACAGCGTCTTCTGCCTCAGAGCTCATCTCAATCTCCCCTCTGTCAGTTTAGAGCCCTTACCTATGGGGGATGCTCACATACCTGACCTCCTCCTCCTGTGTCTGCCCTCGGAGGTCATGCTCGAAGAAGAGCCCTTTCCGCGGGATATAAGCTGGGTTCTTCCGATCCTCATCGTCATCCAGGTGCTTGGGAACCTTTTTCCCAACTTTATTCTCCACGGGTTCAGTGCTCTCCTGTCAAAACCACAGCTCTCACCACTACAGCAGTCCCCCTGTGACAAGCCTCCCCCCGGCCCAAGGAACCCATGCTTAACACCTACCTGCCCGTCCCCGCTTTGCCTCTCACCAGTCACAGCACCCTTAGAGTCTGGTTTCTCATCCCCTTTCTCCGCTTTCGCCGCTGATCCAGAGGAATCGTTACTGTCCTGCTTCAGCTCCACTTTGGCACTTTCTTCCTCGCTGTAATCCTCTTCCTCCGCCTGAAAGAGCCTCGGTTACTCTAACACGGACCTTCAGCAACAGCTTCCCCAGGAATTTCCCCACACGAGTCCCCACATTTGGTGTCAGATCCTTGTTCCAGCTGTTGAGACCTGCCCCTCTCAAAGCAACGGATTAGCTCTTAAGGTCCTTCTCATCCCTGTATTTTGATGGAAAGAGCAAACCAAACGCACCCCCTCTCCCCATCCCCATCAAGTCCAACAGTCTGGCTTTCCAGTCTGGGACCAGCTCCATGGCAAAGGCAGGGAGACAGCGAGCGAGGGCCCTTGGACCATCCCTTCCTTCCCACGCCAGGGCCCGGCCCCAGCCAGCGCCGCTTCCAGATTCCCTGGAGTCACTCAGCTGAGTCACTGGGAGCTCTCTGCTCGCAGGAGCTGACCTGGTTTCACCCTCCAGGAGCCTGCAAGCCCTGCTGAGGCTGAACCCACACTAAAAATAGCCCCGTGTGATTAACAAAAAGACTGCTCTGTTTTTCTCTTTCAACACAGCGTATTTGCACATCAACTGCTCCTTTTGTTTACGCTGGGGAAGCCCAGACAGGGCATTATTTTTAGGCACAGGAACAGAGTCATCCTGGCACAGCAGTGATGCAATACCCCTTGCAATGTGCACCACTGCGACCAGGAGCCTCCATGCAGCTTTCCAGGCACGAAGAGCTGCTGCACGGTGAACACTGGGAGCTGCCCCTTTCCCTCCACGTGCCACCTCTGCAGCCTCCCCATTAATGACATAGACTAATTGACCAAGTATAGCCCTAAGAGCTTTGATTTCATCTGCCTTGTTTTCCTGTGTTGTCTTCAACTGCTGCCCCCCTCCAGATCCCCAAAACAGCTGCTTCAAGAGAAGGGCTCTCACTAGGAAACCTTCATCGTCATCATTAGAAACCACAACTTCTCTAAACTGCCTGGAAACGGTAAACTTGCTGTTCTGAGCTAAAAACCTCAGCCACAGGGCACAGGCAGGGGGGCTCAGGTAGCGTTTGCTGCATATACAGCCAGCACAGAGCTATCAGCACTCCTGGGGCACATTCCCCTTCCAGCTGCCACACACAGGGATGCTTCAACCCAACACGCATCCTCCGCTTCCTTCCACACCCTTCTGGGCCATGGCTCCCAGTATCCCAAACACACCGGTCCCACAGCCACCCCAGCAGCACGGCGGCTTCTCTGTACACAGGAAACCACCGGTGAGGGGCTGGTACCCTGAGACAAAGGCAATGCTGCCAATGGGGAGGTGGAAAACAAGGGACACCAACTGGGGGTTGTGCTGATTATGTGAGGTGCAAACAGCGGGCAGAACACTCGGAACACCAGGACAGAAACTGCTCTTACCTCTGAGTCTTCGGCGCTTTCATAATCCGAGAGCACAGCTGCAGGGGAGAAAAAGGAGTCGGGTGTTAAGGCAGGAGCAGAAATGCAGCTTCTCCGTGAGTGTAACAAGCAGAGGGGCACAGAGCAGCCTCTCCAAGGCAGAGGCCAGCACCAGCGTGTCCCCAACACACCCCATTGCCAGCACAGGAGGAAGCAAGGATGAATTTGGGGCTTTCTGCTCCTGCACCCACTGTTTGCCCACTGTTATGAGTTCATATTTGGGACTGCACCAACTGCAGGGCCATTGGAGAAGGCGTTTTGTCCAGCTTTCCCATTTGGCACACGGACAGCACAGCCAGGAAGTCGTTACTCACCGTCTCCCTCGATGCCATCCTCGCTTTCCTGCGGGAGAAGGGGAGAAAGGCAGGTTAGCAGAGGGGGAGGTCAGCAGCCCAGTCCCAGTATCATCCCACACACAACCCCAACAAAGGCTGGCTCTGGTCCTGTCGCATCCGCCCTGGGAAGTTCAGCTCCAGTGAGGAGGAAAGAAACAAACCCTGGGCTCCCAATGCCTTTTTCTTAGGTCTTTCTAAAGCAGCTCAAGAAGAAACCAGCACAAACTGTGTCAAGTGCTGGAGAGCTTAGAAGGGAAAGAGCAATGCCAACAACGCCAGGGCCTCTCCCTCAGTAACGAGGGCCAGACAAGCCAGCTCCAGGAGGATTCCTTAAAGCAAGAATAAGGAATAGATGCTGAACATGTCCTCGAGATTCAGTGATAGAAGCACAGCCCTGCACCCTGGAGAAGCCGCTGGCTCATGGAATCATGGACCAGATGAAGAGGAGCAGCTCAGATCCAGAAGTTTTTAGTTAAAAGAACACTGATCAACCTGTGCAGTGAAAACAAACCCAGATCCCAACCAGACAACGTGCTAATGGGGCTAAACGTCAAAACTGGGGGGGAAACTTGGAATAACCGGTGCAGGAACCCAGGATGGGAGCAATTCGCATCCAGACCAGGGCAGGAGCCCCGCGCCGCGGGGCAGCAGCGCCACAGCCTCCCTCTAAAGGTGTCCTTTCCATAAGGGAAGGCCGCTCAGGGCGGATCCATGATGGAAAAGGGCAGCAAACCCGCACCTGCACCCGCCGCAGGGGCCCGGTTGGAGGGGGGGGGATTCAGCCCCACCCCGGCGCTGGAGCCCGGCTCGAATGGAAACCCAAGGGCGGGACCCAGCGCAGGGCCCCGCGGCGCCCATCGCCCCCCCCGCCCCGCACGCCCGCACTCACACACTCGGACTCGGGCGCGCTCTTGGCCGCTCCCCCCGCAGCGCTCTCGGCGCCGCCGCGGCCCCGCGGCCCAGCGCTGAGGGCTCCCGCGGCGCCCCGCGGCGGGCGGTGCTGCGGCCGCGGAGACCCGGAGCGAGACCCGGAGCCGGAGCGCGATGGGGAGCGGGCGGCGCTGGCGGCCGAGGCGCCGCTGTCGGAGGCGGCCGAGTCCGAATCCGAGTCCGAGTCCTCGCTGTCCTGCGAGGCGCGCTGCCGCCGCCGGTCCGCCATCTTGGCCCAGCGCGCGGGGGACGCCGGGACGGACTACAGCTCCCGGCGGGCCCCGCGGCGGGTGACGTCATCGCCGTCCCGGCAGCCCTCGCGCGAGGACCTGCCCGAGCGCTTCTCTGCCCGGCAGGGGGCGCGCGAGCGCCGGGCAACGTGCCGACGTCAGCGGGAGGGTGGCGTCACGACGGCGGAAGTGACGTCACGCGCGGGAGGGCGGGCTCGCGGGGTCTTTTATCGTAAATAAAAAAAAAAAAAGAGCATCAAAAATAAACACCGAAATTAAAAAAAAACAAAACCCTCACGTGACACCCACCCCCTCCACCCCCCAAACTTCAAATTTGCGACGCCAATTTCAGGCTTTTCAAAGCACTTTTCAGTTTTGTACCAAATTCCAGGTTTTCCAAGCAAATTTCAAGATTTTCATAGCAAATTTAAGGTTTCCCAAGCAAATTTGAAGGTTTTTGTAGCAAATTTCAGGTTTTCCAAGCAAATTTCAAGGTTTTTGTAGCAAATTTCAGGTTTTCCAAGCAAATTTCAGGTTTCCCAAGCAAATTTCAGGTTTTCCAAGAATATTTCAAGCTTTTCGTAGCAAATCTCAAGGTTTTGTGCCAAATTCCAGGTTTTCCAAGCAAATTCCAGGTTTTCCAAGCAAATTTCAAGGTTTCCCAAGCAAATTTCAGGTTTCTCAAGCAAATTTCAATGTTTTCGTAGCAAATTTCAGGTTTTCCAAGCAAATTTCAGGTTTTCCTAGCAAATTTCAAGGTTTTTGAAGCTAATTTCAGGTTTTCCAAGCAAATGTCCAGGTTTTTGACCCGCACTTCAGGTTTTTCCAACCAAACTTCCTGGTTTTCGATACAAATTTCCTCCTTAGAATGTGTTTTTACACCAGTTTCCCCCATTAATGAGCCCTCTGGTGCCCCATGGGCAGAGTCCCATGGACACAGCCCCATGGCCAGACCCCCCAATATGGGACTCAAAGACGTGGCTCCGCTGACCTTTGTCCTCTTTAATCGCTGCTGGGGGGGAGGGGACACACACTTGGACCCCCCCCCCCCGGAACCCCTTCCCCATGGCCAATGCCACCAAGGTGGGGGTGGGGGGAAGATCCATCCCCATCTCATCCCTCCCCACCCCCGCTGCCTCAGGCCAAACTTCAGCAACCTCCAAACGTTTAAATTATTAACCAAAAAACCCCAAACAAAATTCACAAAAAAAAAAAAAAATAAACCCCAAAATTGTGCGTTCAGGAGCTCTATTTCACAAAAAAAAAAAAAAAAAAAAAGAAAATTGAAGGTTTTTAACCCCCCCTCCCCCCCCGACCCTGTCACAGCCACTGAGAGGGGCACCAACATCCCAAAGAGCATTCCCAGGAAGCACCGTGCCCCCACCCTGGTGTTCATCCCATTTCCTAACTAAACAACAAGGCAGCAATTCCCGACGGGCCGCGGCATTCCCCGGCACCGGCTCCACTGCTGAGCGTCCACAGCATCCCAAACACGGGCACCGAGGATGGGGTTGGGAGTCCGTGAGCTGCCGTTGGGACCGGAGCGGCCGGGATACGGGATGGGGGAGCCTCATCCGTCTGCGGCACAGGGGGATGAGTCCGAAGAACGCTTGTGAAACCCAAGGGAACAGAACTGGGATCACGGAGGAACGGAGCCATCCGTCAAACACGGCCGTGGGACGAGCCAGGGATGCCCGGAGCTACTTCCGACAGGTCCGGTGCGGCGTCTGCTTCTTCTGCACCTCCAATCGGCAGCGACTGCGCTCGTCCAGCCAGGGCAGCTCGAAGTTCCTATGGGAAGAGACAAAGCCATTCCAGTGCCTTCCCGGTGGGGAGCGGTATGAGCAGCCCCATCCCTCCCCGCTGCTGGGGACCACGGTACTCACTGTGGGGTCAGTTTTGGTAAGGGCCGGCCAAAGGCGACGACGGGCAGGTACGGGGTGATGAGCAAGCTTTCCACTGTGGGAGAGATGGGAGCGTTATGGATCCCCCTACCTATACCCTAATTCCTCTTCCTGCCTGCATCCCGCTGCCAAGGATACTCACCGTCATCTGGCTCAGGGAAAAATGAGGTAACTTCAGGTTCCGACTCCTGAATCCCTTTCCTTTTGTACATTCGGAGCTGCAGCCGCTGTAGAATTCTCTGTTCCCTGATCCGCTGGATGTCCCACCTGGAAAACAGGATGCCCCTGGGAAGCTCAGGAGGCTGTTCTGGCTGCCACGTCCCTCCTCTGGCAGCATTCCCGGTTCCCATCCCCACTGCAGCCCAGTCCTGCACCCCAAAGAGGATCTGCTGTGCTGGGGACCCCCAGTCCTGCATCGCCCTCTTTGCTCCCACCTTTTCCTTCGTTTTTCATCCAGCTCCAGCTTCGCGTGCCGCTTGGAAAAGACGCTGTCGTCCAGGTTCTGTAACAACAGATGAGGATGAGCACGGCCTCGCTGCACCAGATCCGTGTCCCACAGCACTAAGGCTCGTTCCTCACCCTCACCCCATCCCAACAACTGCCCCCAGGGTTTATGCTGGATGCCACCAGCCCCAAAATGAACACTGAGCTGCGCTCCTGGAGCGGGAAGGCTCCAGTTATGGGAATGCTGTACATACCTCCAGGATGTCTGAGGGGTCGGGGTCTCTCAGGGGCTCCACGACATGGTCCCTCCAAGATGGAACTGCAGGATGAGAGGCCAAGTGTTAGCTCCACACTGGCACCCCGACATTCCCATGCTCCAGCCTCATCCCACCGCCTCACTGCTCCTTGCCAGCCCATCCATCCCTCGGAGGGCACGGCTTGGGCCCTCCCCAAAAGCCCATCCTGAGCCTGGCCAGGCAATGCCGCTGGTTGAGGGGTAGGGAGAGTTCATCACCATGCCCCCGGCCAAGCGCACGAGCAAACCTGAGCTGCTCC
The DNA here is from genome assembly GCF_034315485.1 of Pezoporus occidentalis. Lineage (NCBI taxonomy): Eukaryota > Metazoa > Chordata > Aves > Psittaciformes > Psittacidae > Pezoporus > Pezoporus occidentalis. The sequence goes on along the minus strand of NW_026915801.1, from coordinate 29,780 downwards.
GAGAGGAGATGTGCCGGAGCGCTGCCCATCGCCGGGAATCACCACGCTGCAGGACCCAAGGAGAGCGGCTGGGAAGGGGCGGCCAAGAGGACAAGGCACCGGATTTGGGGGCAGCAGCCGACCCCATGCTATGCCACAGCGGCACAAACCAGAAACACGTTTCCCAACCGCAAACGGGAAGTTGCTTCAGCCCTCAAACGGGTGCACCAGAGCAAAACGGGGCCAGCAGCCCGGCCCAGCACGGTGCCTCGGTCTGGGGGAGCCCAGCACCGGAACCAGAGCTGATCCCCACTGCCATGGGAGGAACCAGCAGCACCACACAACCGGCTGCACCTCTCCCACTGCTATGTGGGGCTTCGCCCTTTGCCAGCTTCAGGGACAGGGTGCTGAGCCCCATTCCCCAGCACTCCGAGGCGGGTGAGCCCATGTCCGGCCGCCAGCTCTGCCCCAAGGCCTGGCACATGCCACGGTGCCACTCTCCATCATCTCTCCACTGCTTACTTGCCACAGTCTCCTCCTTCTTTGGGGAGGGCTCCCGCAAGGGCAGCGGTGACGGCGGCGGCTGGTGCCAGCGGCACAAGTACATTTCCGTGGTGGACAGATAGGGCAGGTCGTCTGCCTCGCTGCTGAAGAAGCTCTTCTCCTTGGGGTGGGCACCGGGGCCCTTGGGCAGGGACGAGGCTCGGAGCGGGGTCTCCAAGAGCGCCCTGGGTTTTTCCGGAGTCTCTTGGCTCCGCAGTTCCCGTTTACAAACAGTTTCGGACAAGGAGCCGCCCGATTCCTCCTTCCCCGGGGAGTGCTTTGGAGTTTTACTCTTCACTTTGGAGAACTCGGACACCAGTTTTTTAACGGGAGTCTTCCTCTCCGTGCTCCCAAACGCTGGCTTCCTGTGGGAGGAAGAAGAGCTGAGCCAGGCACGTGGATCCTCAGCCCGTGCTGGGGCTGCCAGGGCTGTGCACGGGGGCTGGCTGGAGGCAGGTTCCTCCATGTGAGAGGGGCTCCGCCAGCATTTTGGGGTCCCCCCACCCAGGGTTTCATGAGGTTCCCCTCCATCCAGTGCTCAATGGGATGCGCTCCCAGTACCGAGCAGCACTGGGATGAGTTGGTACCTTCACACCCTCCAGCCCAACAGATGGAACATGAAGCTTCAGGGAAGGTCCCCCGCTTTCCCTCCCAGAGCCCCCCCAGGCACACTGTACCTTTTATGCCCCTTCCCGTTGCGGCCGTAGGGGAAGTGCTTGGGCTGAAGGGTCGGGGGGGGCTCCAGCAGGTCCTGGGGACACTCCAGGGGCAGCTTCTCGCAAGCTTCTGCCTCCGGCTTCTCGTCCACCTCGAAGCCCTGGAAGATGCGGTGCTTCTCCCGCTCGCTGTCCTTCTTCACCAGCTGCACCCGCCTTTCCATGCGCTCGATGCGCGCAAGCAGCTGCAACACAGGCTGAGGGTGAACCCCCCCATGCACCCCAGCTGCCTGCACCGTGCCCTGCCTGCACATCCCTCTGGAAGCAAAGAACCCCCCCCCCGGGGAAGAGCCGACCCTGCGGTGCTCTGGCACAGGACCAGTGCCACCCTGCGGCAAACCGTGCCCCTGCTGGCATTTACCTGGTGACTCCTTGGCAAGGCTTGGGGTGCAGGAGCCCCCCCAGACAGCGCTTGAGCCATCCCCGCTTGGGCTCAGGTGGCACCGCGGGCTTCCCGGGAATGCCACAGCTCACGCCGTGCAGGACAGGAGGATGCCGCCAGCGCTGGGTGCGGCGGGCATCGCACCCCTGGACACTTCAGCTGCGATGCAGGCAGGGACCAAGATGTCCAAACAGCACAAAATGGCCACTGGCTTCTCCCCATCGGCACTGCCCATCCCCATGGATGCAGACCCCACATTCTAAGGAATCCGGGGGTCTCGACATCTGCTGCACTCTCCCCAGGAGGGAAAGGGTGCTTTGTAATTGGATGCGTGCTTCGTTAGCACTCATTTTGGTGACACCCAAACCCAACCCTGCATTCAGCAAAGCACAGTCAGGGGGTCCCAGAAGCCCTGGGAGATTTGGTTGCAGGGCAGGAGGAGCCTGGAGCACCCGGGATTTGCCAACCCCATCTCCCTGCCGTGGCTGCACCACAGCGAATCCCCACCGCAGGCTTCGGTGCCGGAGGACTCCGGTAGCACCACGTGTGGAAGCTTTTCCCTCCACAACCGGGGCCAGCATGGTTTCCTGGCACATGGCATGTGGGGATACAGCTGCACCATGGGGCGCGCTGCAGACAGGGCATGGGGCGGGGCAACATGCATCATCTATAGGGTGACGCAGGCATGGGTGCATGAACCATGCAGTGGGGTGCGCGCAGCACACCCCCCAGACTGTATACCCACATGAACACCACAAAGCTGGCACCATTGTTGGGTACGGGGGGGGGTCCCACACACCCCTCTTGAGGGGCAGCCCCACTGCACTGACCCACGCGCGGCCGCGACCGTGGGGACGCGGCGCCTTTAAGAGAACCTACGCGTGGGGAAAAGGGGCCGCGGGCCCTTTAAGGCCCCCCCCCTCCCGCGGGCCCGCTGTCATGGCGACGGGCGGCGGCCCGTTAACCCCCGCCGCCCCGCCCCGCCCCGGCCCTTTGTGCCCCCGCCGGGCCCCCGCCCCCCGGCGGCCTTTGTCTGGGGGGGGGGCACCGATCCCGGGGGTCCCGACCCCGCTGTGCTGCCGGGGGGGTTAAACCCTTGTGGGGAGGCATTAACACCCTGGGTGTCGTGGGGAAAGGAGTGATGCCCCCCCCCCCCCGGTATGACTACACAAGGGGGGGGGGCATTAGGACCTAATGGGAGCCCTTAACCCTTGGGGTGCCACGGGGGTGGCAGCAGCCACAAGGAGGGCCATTAACCCCTGCAAGGGGGGGTTAACCCCTTGGGTGCCATGGGGGGGCGATAACTCTTGCAAAGGGGGGCGTTAATCCCTGTTAACTGCTCATATACCATAGGGGGGTCGGTAACCAAGGGGGGGGGGCGGTAGGCCCCCATGAGGGGTATTAACCCCTGGTGTGCCCCAGGGGGGGCCGTTAACCCCGAAGGGGGGGCATTAGGCTCCAATGGTGGGTGTTAACCCCTGGTGTGCCACGAGGGGGTGATGTTAACCCCAAAAGGGGGGGGCATTAACGCCTGCTAAGAGGGTCGTTAACCCCTGGGGTGCCACGAGGGGGTGATGTTAAACCCAAAAGGGGGGGGCATTAACGCCTGCTAAGAGGGTCGTTAACCCCTGGGGTGCCACGGGGGGGTGATGTTAACCCCAAAAGGGGGGGGGGGGGGCATTAACGCCTGTTAAGAGGGTCGTTAACCCCTGGGGTGCCACGGGGGGCAATAAGAGGGCTTAACCCCTGCAAGAGGAGGGGCATTAACCCCAAAGAGGGTGGGGGGTGTTAACCCTCGGGGTGCCAAGAAGCAGGGCATTAACCTCATGTCGGGGGCATTACCGCCTGCAACGGCAGTGTTAACCCCTGGTGTACCACGGGGGGGGGGGGGCTTTATACTTACCTATAACGGGGGGCAGCCCAGGGGGACCCCTGGGTGTTAGAAGGGGGGGGCATTAACCGTGAGAAGGTGACACGGAGGATGGGGGGGGTTAACCCGCACTGTGCCGCGTTCCCGCCCGTTCCCCCCGCCCCGTACCGTGTCCCGCTCGGCCTTGAGCTCCTCGATCTGCCGCTCCTTGGCCTGCAGCTGCTGCTGCTGCTGCTCGATGAGGTCCAGCTGCAGCAGCAGGATCTGCCGCAGACATGCCGCCTGCCCCGGCGACCCGCCGCCGGCCCCCATCGCTCCTCGCCGCGCTCCGCTCTTCCACTTGCCCTCGGCGGGCGGCGGCGGCGGAGGCCCCGGTTCGACGGGCCCAGCTCCGGGCCCCGGCCCCGCCGCGCCCTCCCCGGCGCCGCGCCCGGGCAGCACGGCCTGGCAGCGCGGCCGGGCGCCCGCATCCCCCGCGGCGGCCTGCCTGCCACCGGCCAGCGGCACCGGCGCGGCCCAGCGCTGCTGCGGCTGTTGCTGTTGCTGCTGCGGCGGCGGCTGCTGCTGCTGCTGCTCCTCCGCCGCCGCCGCCACCACCACCCCGCCGCCGCGGCCCTTGTGTGCCCCCAGCGGCGGCGGCGGCGGCTCCCGGGGCCGGCGGGGCGGCAGGCGGTGCGGTGCGGAGCCCTCCTCCCACTCCTTCTCCTCCTCCTCTTCCTCCTCCTCCTCCCGCCCCGCCCGGAAGGCGGTGGACCTCATGGCCGGGGCCCGCCGCTCCGCACCGCCCCGTTACCGCCCGCGGGGCCCACACCGGCTGCGTGGTGCTGGGGGTTGCGGCGGGGCCCCGGTGCCATCAGCGCAGCGCATCCCCCAGCCCGGGCGGGGGGACACGGGCAGACCCCTGAGCCCTCACCCGCTGCGGGGCAGGGGAGGGGCCGAGCCGCGGACCACGCCGGAGGGGAAGGGGATGGCGGGGAAATGGAGGGTGCGGGGCCGGTACCGGGGTTGGGTCGAGGCCGGGACCGCGTTGTGGCCCCCGGTTACCTTTAAACGGGGTGCGCATGCGCAAGGCCTGGACGGGGCGGGAGAGGGGAGTTGAACACACACCGGGAGCGGGGCCGGTGTCCGCGATCGGAATCCCCCCGGCGGCGGGGAGGGAGGGAGGGAGGGGGGGAACCCTCACACGCGGACTCCCCCGCCCCGGGCCCTGCGGTGGGGCCCGCACCGGACGCGCCGCTCCCGCGCCCGCGATCCTTGACCGCAGTAACGGGGCGCGGCCGCCCGGTGGCTCCCGAGGGCGGCGGCTCCGCCCGGAGCGCGGCGGGGTCCGCGCCTGACTCCCCCCCCCCCGCACCGCAACCGGACCCGACCCAGCCCCACCGGGGGTGCGGGATCACGACACGCACTGTCGCGATACCCTCATAAAGCGGGGGGGGGGGGGGGAAGGAAAGGGGGGTGCGCACCCCTTCCCCCGCTGCTGCACCCCTGCATGTGTGCAGCCCTGCAGAGCCCGCAGCTCCCGGGGTGCGTGTGCACGTGTGTACGCGTGTGTGCACGTGTGTACGTGTGTGTGCACGTGTGTACGTGTGTGTGCACAGACACACCCTGCGGCCCCAGCGCACACACGTGCACGCGCACACACGTGTCCATGTACACGCGTGCACACGCGCGCAACCCCCTGCAGTGAGGGATCGCAGCCCCGGCTGCAGGCACAGTGCCCGTACTGCAGCCCCAGCACGAACACGTATGCGCACACGTATGCAAATACACATGTATGCACATGAACACGTATGCACACTAACACCACACATGTATGCACACTAACACGTATGCACAAACACATGTACACTAACATGCACACTAACACATGCAAACATGTATACACACTAACACGCACACACACATATGCACACTAACACATATGCACATAAACGTATGCACACTAACACATGCACACAAACATGTATGCACACTAACACACCTGCACACATGTATGCACACTAACACATGAACACAAACATGCACACTAACACGTATGGACACATGTATGCACACTAACACATGCACACAAACATATGCACACTAACACATATGCACACTAACACATGCACACTAACACATATGCACACACGTCTGCACACATGCATGCACACTAACATGTATGCACACTAACGCACACTAAGATACATGCAAACATGTATGCACACATGTATGCACACTAACATGTATGCACATTAACACATATGCACATTAACATGTATGCACACTAACACATGCACACTCACATGTATGCACACTCACATGTATGCACACTAACACATGCACACTCGCATGCACACACACATGCACACACGTATGCATACATGCATGCACACTAACACATGCACACTCACCCGTATGCACACATGCATGCACACTCACATGTATGCACACTCACACGTATGCACACTCACACGTATGCACACTAACACATGCACACTCACATGCATGCACACTCACGTGTATGCACACTCACACGTATGCACACTAACACATGCACACTCACATGCATGCACACTCACATGCATGCACACATGTATGCACACTAACACATGCACACTCGCATGCACATGCACACGTATGCACACATGTATGCACACTCACACGTATGCACACATGCATGCACACTGACATGTATGCACACTCACATGCATGCACACATGCATGCACACACACGTATGCACACAAACACACACACACACACCCCCCGCAGCACACGCAGCACTGGGGACACGCAGGGGACACACCAGGCACGTGCCGGGGGCGTGCAGGGGACATGTGGGGGACATGGGTCTCCCCAGAGCCACATCCCCAGCGATGAGAACATGGGGGGGGGGGGGTGTGTGTCCCCTGCACCCCTGCACCCCGTCCCCGTGTGAGTCACAGCATCCCCGTCACCCCCGATGGCCGCACCACACTGACACCCCCCCCCCCCCCCCAACCACCACCGTGCCGTGGGTCACGCCAAGCCCCCCCCGCGGTCAGCCGTGCCCCGCACACGCGTGGCGATGGCGATGGCGGCCCCGGGGGTTCCCGGTGCCCCGGTGCCCGCTGCGGCAGGCCCACGTGCCGCCCGGGCGCCCGCCCGCACATGGCTCTGCAGCACGGAGGCTGCTGGGGCTAAAAATGGAGCAGGGCTCACATGCCAGCGCCACGTGACGCCGCAGCCAGCTCCTGCCATGGAGAGGGCTCCCTGCACCCGAGGAGGAGGAGGAGGAGGAGGAGGAGGAGGACGGGAGCAGCCGCTCACAGGGCTTGGCAGAGACCCCACAACCGGGCCCAGTGCCCCGCAGCCCGCGGCCATTGGTGTGACCTGTGGGGTTTGGGCTGCCCCACATCCCCCCCCCCCCCCCGTGCCGCAGGATGTGTTTTGGGAAGGTCACGTATGGGGCCGTGGGAAAGGGAAGGGGGTTCCCCATCCTGCGTGCACATGGTGGGGGGGGGATGCTCTCCCATCAGGACTCCGGATTCTGTGGATGCAAACATCAATGTGTGAGAAATGGGGGGGTGGGGGGGTGTGCACAGGGGTCCTCACACCCCACCCTGGCTGCTCCCCATAGGAGGGGCTTCCTGGGGCACCCCACATGGTGAACACACTGAGATATCCCCCCCCCCCCGGAGTCCCTGCAGCCCTTCTGCAGCCTCATAGCACAGCATCACACTGATCTCGGGGTCCTGCACCCCCAAACCTTGCACACACCCCCCCCCGGGGTCCCTGCACCCCCAAACCCTGCATCTTGTAACCCTCACCAGGGTCCCTGCACCCTTCTGGGGTCCTTGCACCCCCAAACCCTGCACCTTGTAACCCTCACCAGGGTCCCTGCACCCTTCTGGGGTCCTTGCACCCCCAAACCCTGCACCCTGTAACCCCCCCCCGGGGTCCCTGCACCCCCAGACCCCCCTAGGCACCTTACACCCTCCCTGGATCCCTGTGTCCATGCACCTTCTTGGGGTACATTCACCCCCAAATCCTGCCCCTGCACTGATCTCTGCACCCCCAAATCCTGCACCCCCAAATCCTACATCCTCTAGGGTCTCTGCTCCCCACCCAGCCCAGGTCTGCCCCGTCCCATGGTGCTGGGATGCTGTGGGGTGCCCCAGTTGCTGCGGGGTGCCCCCACCCAGGCCTTGTTTACCTGCTGGTTTTCCCTTTCCGCAGGGAGGGGAAAGGCGAGTCCTGGCAGCACAGAGCTGCCGGCCTCAGCCAAGAGCCGTGGGACTGAGCCAGGGCTGATCCTGCCTCTTGGGCCATGGATCTGCTGCCCCACAGCAGGAAAACCCCCCAAAACCCCAAGGAGCACCCAGCACCCACAGCAGCACTGAGAGGCTCCAGCCCTCCCACCCGCTGCCATCACTGGGATCCCATGGGGAGGAAAGGCAGGTTCGGGGGGGGGGGGTGGGGGGCAGCAGCACCCCATAAGCAGGGTAAGACCCATGGCCTCTGGTTGTCCCCTACCTATAGCTGGGGAAACTGAGGCACGATGCAGCACGGGGACCCCGCGTTGCCCTCAACCCCATGGGGATGCTGCAGGAGGGTGTCCAAGCACCAGGGGAAGGGGAGTCCTGGGGGTGGTGGGGGTTGTACCCCATAGACCCCAGTGCCAAGCAGGCGGGGTGACGGGGGGTGAGAGGCAGGAACACCCCCTGCCTGGGGCCCTGACCCCCCTTTTTTTTCCTGGAAAAGGTACAACAAGGTAAACAAGCCGGGGTAAAAATAAATCCCTGCACAGGCGCTGGCGGGCGAACGCCGTGGCCGTCACGTGGCACCGCCGCACGGCACCACCGGGCACCGAGAGCCGTCCTCCGGCCACCCCCTTGTCCCCCCCCGGAGCAGAGGGGTGCAGTCCGGGGGTACCGCATGCACCGGGGCCGTGGGGGACCAGCGCTGGTGGTGGGCACTGCGGTGACACGTGTGTGCCACCCCGGTCACTCCAGGTTGCGCTCACCTGGTGCCTGAGCGTGGTGGCACGTGGTGACCTTGGAGCTGGTTGGCGTGGCCCGTTTGCACAACGGATGGGTTGGCTCCGGCAATGCCATGAAGGGGTGCATGGGGTGACCCCGGGGATGCAGCCGCAGAGTTTTGGGGGGGCTCCCCAGAAGGGCCATAGGGTTGCTGGGGGTCCAGTGCAGCGCCCACAGTCATTGTGGCTTCGGTGGCCCCTTTAGCTCCTGTCCTGCTGCTGGGGTGCCCCGGCTGCACCCAGCCTGGGGACCCTGCTCCCAGCACCCTCACACCAACCCGCTGTGCCCCACAGCGAGACCCCTCGGTGGAATCTCTCGGTGGAACCTCCCAGTGGAACCCCAAGGGGTTCATTTCATCCCTGCCAGCCCCACTCCCCTCCCGGAATCCCTGGGGAAGCCGGATAGCCCGGTCCAGCAGAGCATCCCCGTGCAGGACCGGCTGCGCTCCGTGCGCTGTGTGCTGTGTGTGGGGTTGTTTTCCTAAGCAGGATGAGCGGCTGAGTCACGGCTCATCGCTGTGGCTGGGAACGTGCCGGGAGGGAACGAGGCACCGGGAGAGGCTGTGGCATCTGCACGGTCAGGGCAGTCCTGGCATGGCTGCAGTGAACAGGGATGGGGAGTGAGGGTCCCCCCATATCCCCCTGTCCCTGTGCCAGCCTGGCACCACACATCCTGCTGGGAACCAGCTGGAGGTGCTGGCACAGTGCAACCAGCCGGTGACTCAGGGTGAGGGCACTTCAGGTGTCCCCATCAGCCTCTGAGCCAGGAGAAGCCCTGGTACCCAGTGAAGGTCCCTGGGGAGCCCCCAGCCGAGGAACAGCTCCGTGCACCCACCAGGGCTGGTGCCAGGGGCAACTCGGGATGCAGAGCGCTGGTGTCCAACCCCTGAGCACCCCACAGCTCCCAGCATGGCCAGGGCACCCACAGCCTCCCCTCCCGTGGGATTATCTCCGAGGATTTCCTGGCGCTGGCACATCTGTGGCTCTGCACCATCTCTGCCTGGCTGGGGGCCAGGGCAGCACCCGGCACGTGGCACCCAGGAGGGTGCTGGCACCCCCAAAACCCACCCTAACCTCGGGGCTATGAGCATCCATGGGGACCCTGGAGCCATAACCCAGATCCGCTCAGCAGCTCAGCCCTGGCACCACGGAGCTGGGCACTGCACAGCACCGCAGCCCCTGGAGCTGGGCCAGGCTGGGCCACGGCTGCCAAGCACGTGCCACACAGGGCACCCGCTGCTGCATTGCCCTGGTGGCCTCAGGGATGGGCTGGGCACAGGCAGGGGGTGCAGCAGGAGGCTGAGCTGGGCCATGGGGCAGGGGTCCTGAGATGCCAGTGCCACACTGTGCCTGCGTGTCCCCAGTGCAGGGAATGGTGCCGTGTGTGTGTGTGTGTGGGGGGGGGGGGTGACAGGGGTACCCGCGTGTCCCCCCAGCACAGGGAATGGTGCCACGCAGAGGATGACTGAGGTGTTCCCGGTGCGAGGACCATGATGTGCTGGAGGATACTGGTGTCCCCAGGGGATGCTGCTATGCGGGGGACCAGGGGTGCCCGTGCTGTGGCAGGGTGTCCCCAGTGCAGGGAACAGTGAGTGCTGTGCTGACTGATTTGTGTCCCTGTGCAGGCGTCAGTGCCATGCAAGTCCCCAGGGGTGCCAGTGCCATGCTTGGGTGTCCCCAGCGCACATACTGCACTGAGCAGTGTGACGGGGTACCCGGGTGTCCCCATGCAGGGGACACTGCCACACTGGGGTGTCCCTGCTGCAGGCTGACAGGGGCCGGTCCCGGTGCCTGCGGGTGGGATGCGGGATGCGGGATGCGGGATGCGGGATGCGGGATGCAGGGTGCGGGATGCGGGATGCAGGGTGCGGGATGTGGGATGCGGGATGTGGGATACGGGATGCGGGATGTGGGATACGGGATGCGGGATGTGGGATGCGGGATGTGGGATGCGGGATGCGGGATGTGGGATGCGGGGGGGGGGGGGGGGGGGGGGGGTGGCCCCGGGGGGCGGGGGTCCCGGTCGCTCCCGGTGTCCCCGGTGGCAGCGCGGGTCCGGGGCCGCCGGCGGAAAGTGTGTCACTGGGGCACGAGGCTCTCCCCGGGAATCACATGGGGGAGGCGGCGGCGCCGCGTGCGGCCCAGTGCGCAGCCGCGGCCGGTGCCGGGCGGGCGGCGGGGCGGGCGGCGGGCGCACAACAGCCCCGGCCGGGCGGAGGCGCGGCACGGCTCGGAGCGGCTCCCCTGCACCCGGCCCCTTCGGAGGCTCGGCGGAGCCGGGGTACCCCGATCCCGGCCACAGGATGGCCGCTCCCGAGGCCGGCAGCACAGGTCAGTGCCGCACCGGAGCCCCGGGACCGTGAGGGCACCGCAGTCGGGGCTCAGCGCAGCCGTGGGGGGGACGGGGGACGGACGACTGCGCGCTCAGAGTGCGATCCGGACACCGGGAGAGGATGAGGGTCCTGCGGACCCCACCGCGCACCGGGGCTGTGCATCCCGGCACGGGGCTGCTTCCTACCGGGCACCGGGCGGTCCCGCATCGCGGGGTCCCGCATTCTCGGGCAGAGTCCGAGAGGAGGGAAGGATGGGAGCTGTCACCGGGCATCCTGCACACTGCGGTGACCGGAACACCGGCACCGGGGTGATCCGAACACCGGCACCGCAGCGCTCCGCTTATGGCGGTGGGGGGGGGTGGGGGGGGGAACCGGGACCGGGGGAATCCCGACCGCGGAGATAGGACCGGGATCGGCGCATCGGGAGCGGCATCGGGCAGTTGCGGTGCGGGGCACCCGGGGACGAGCACCGGGAAGGGGCGGGGAAATAACGGGGGGGGGAACGGAGGCGGTGCCCCCCCCCCGGCACGTGTCCCCCTCCCCGCCGCTGCCACGTGCGGAGTTTGTTTTCCCCGCAGCCCCTCCCCTCCCTCCCGGCCATTGGTCATCTGTGTTAGTGACGTCATCGTGACCTCACACACGCCCCCACTTCCCCCCCCCCCGAAAAGGCGGGGACACCGCCTTCTGTTTATAACCAAGGGGGGGGGGATGTCTCTTTTAGGGGGGGTAGAAAGGTGGAGGGGGGGTACGATAAAAGGGAGGGGCTGCCTGGCGGGCCAATAGGAAGTGAGAGTGGGCGGGACAAAGCCTGAAGGGGGCGTGGCCTCGAGGGGGCCACGTGCGGCGCGAGCACGTGGCGCGGCGGCGTGAGGCCGCCTGAGCTTGAACGGGGGGGGGGGGGGGCCCTGGGGCGGTTGATTTGGGGGGGGGGGGTCCCGGTGTGATGGGCTCGGGAATGGCCCCAGTGTCCCGGTACAACCCCTCCGGGGATCCCCCCACCCCGAAGCGTCCTGAGGGGGGAGGTCCCGAGGCTTCGGGATGGGGGAATCCCCCCGTTATTTTGATGTCCCAGCAGCCCCAAGGCCACCGGGGACCCAATTCGGTGCCCCCCTTTGGAGGAGGATTGCTGGGGGGGGACACGCCGCTGTGGCGGTAGCATGGTGGCTGCAGCAGCAACTGTGTGTGACGGGAGACACATGGTCCTGGTGATCTCATGTGTACCCGATGTCACCCTCCACATGTCCCTGCTCTGAGCTATGTCCTGGTGTTGCTGCATGGGATTTGGAAGGGGGGGGTGCCTGTGTGTCTGTGACACAGGGATGGCTGTGAGCCCGCCATATTTATGGGGTATGTGTAGGTCTGTGACAAAGGGATGGCTGTGAGCCCCCCATCTTTATGGTGTGTGTGGGTCTGTGATAGGGGTGGCTGTGAGCCCCCCATCTTTATGGTGTGTGTGGGTCTGTGTCATAGGGATGGCTGTGAGCCCCCCATCTTTATGGTGTGTGTGGGTCTGTGATAGGGGTGGCTGTGAGCCCCCCATCTTTATGGTGTGTGTGGGTCTGTGATAGGGGTGGCTGTGAGCCCCCCATCTTTATGGTGTGTGTGGGTCTGTGTCATAGGGATGGCTGTGAGCCCCCCATCTTTATGGTGTGTGTGGGTCTGTAACATAGGGGTGGCTGTGATTCCCCCCATCTTTGCGGAGTTCCCCTCCTGCAGAGCCATTTTACTGCACCCCATAAGCGAGGGGGCTGTGCTGAGCTCCCCCCCCCCCCGTGCTGCCATATGTGTCTGGTGGGTGCAACTGTCGTGACATCCCGGTTACGCCTCCAGAGCATTCCCAGCCCATGTTCCTCCCATGGGTGCTCCCAGGGCTCCGTGCCCGTGTCCCCATCCGACACGTTCCCGGCTAACCCGGCTGTCCCCGTTCCACGTGGAGCCGGCGCCCGTGTGGCCGCCGCCGGGCGCGGTGCCTGACTCACGGTGCGTGGCACACGTGCGGCCGCGGATCCCCGTGGGTCCGGGATGCATCCGGGGCGCTTCCCCCTCCGCCCGCCCTGCCCAAGGGCTGCGAGCTCGGCTCCGGCTGAGCCCGGCGCAGCTCGGTGCATGGGTGGCTCCGCTCTGCAGGCGGTGTCATCAGCTACGTGGGCTCCAGCTGCGCTTCGCCCAACCGCACCAGCCCCGTCTCGCTCTGCAGCGACAGCTCCAACGGCAGCTCCCAATCCGGCTCCCAGCCCTTCCCCACCTACTTCCCCCCATCACCCACCGGATCCCTGCAGGATTCCCGTGCCTACGGCGGGGGCTCGTTGGGCACCCATGAGGATGGCTCCCCTTCCTCCTCCTCCTCCTCTTCCTCCTCCTCATCCTACGGCTCCTCGGTGAACTTCCCCGGGGTGCAGCCGCAGGTCCCTGTGGATGAACGGCGGCGCAGCTCGCCCAGCAAATCCGGCAGCACCGTCACCAGTGAGTGGGGCACGCCGGGGGATGGGGGGGGTACAGGGGTCCCCCAGGACCCTCCTCACCCCTGTCCCCCCCCCACCGCAGAGCTGAACGGGATGGTGCTGCTCTGCAAGGTCTGCGGGGACGTCGCCTCCGGCTTCCACTACGGCGTCCACGCCTGCGAGGGCTGCAAGGTACCGGGATGGGACCGGCGTGTTGGGGAGCCCCTGCGGTGTTCCAGGGGCCCTGGGTGACCCCCTCCCTGCCCCACAGGGCTTCTTTCGCCGCAGCATCCAGCAGAACATCCAGTACAAGAAGTGCCTCAAGAACGAGAACTGCTCCATCGTCCGCATCAACCGCAACCGCTGCCAGCAGTGCCGCTTCAAGAAGTGCCTGCTGGTTGGCATGTCCCGTGATGGTGAGCTCAGCACCCCCAAAACTCCCCCCAGAACCGGACACCCCCTGTTCAGTGCTGTACAACCCCTCTGGGGGTGGGACCCCCTATACCCAGGGCTGCATATCCCTTCCAGTGATGGGTCCCCCCATTTTCAGGGCTATGTGTCCCCTCCAGGACTGGGTACCCCCATGCTTGGGGCTCTATGTCCCCCTCTTGGGATGGGTCCTCCTGTTCTCAAGGCTCTGCATCCCCACCAAGCCAGTGCATGGGGACGCAGCCACATCCCCTGCATCCCCCAGACCTCTACCACACATTACTGGGGGGGGGTGGGGGGTGGCGTTGTTGGTGCACCCCACCTCCCCACTAACACCAGTGTGTGTCCCCCCCCCGCAGCGGTGCGCTTCGGGCGCATCCCCAAGCGGGAGAAGCAGCGGATGCTGGCGGAGATGCAGAGCGCCATGAGCAGCATGGGCAGCGTCCCACCGGCCATGCCCGCCCCGGCCGAGGGTCCAGCCCCGGCTGGGGGCCGCCCGCTGCCTCCGGGGCCCCCCCCACCGCTCGTCCCGCCCCCCCCCGCCGCCTGCTTCTCCCAGTTCCCGCAGCAGCTCACCCCCCCCCGCTCGCCCAGCCCCGGGGGGGCCACCGAGGACGTCATCGCCCAAGTGGCCAAGGCGCACAAGGAGATCTTCATCTACGCTCACGACAAGCTGGGACCCCCCCCCGCCTGCGACAGCAGCCTCCTGCGCTGGGACGCACCCCCCGCCTGGACCCCCGGCCCCCCCGAGCCCCGGCTCTGCCTCCCCTCGTACCCCGAGCCCCCGGCGCGGGGCTGCCCGTGGCCCCGCGGCACCAAGGACGTTCTGCCGGTGAGCGCGCGGGGGGGTCCCGTTGCCCCCCCATGGGTATCTCGAGCCGTTCACTGCAGAGGGCTGAGCCGTGCCGTCACCCGCAGGCCTGCCCCATGAACAGCCACCGGCCCGGCCGCAGCGGGCGCTCGGTGCAGGAGATCTGGGAGGATTTCTCCCTCAGCTTCACTCCCGCTGTCCGTGAGGTGGTTGAGTTTGCCAAGCACATTCCCGGCTTCCAGGCCCTGTCCCAGCACGACCAGGTCACCCTGCTCAAGGCTGGCACCTTCGAGGTACGTTCCCAGATCACCAAGGGTTTGGTGTGCTGTAGGGCCGGGCACGGTGCCCCGTGGCCCCCACACGACGTCCCATGGCACTGCATGCCCCGTGGGTCAGCATGGAATGATACGGCGTTTCATGGCACCCTATGGAGCAGCACAGTGCCGCTGCAGCATGGGCACTACGTCCCATGGCACTGTATAGTGCCCCACAGCATGGCACGGAGCCCCGTGGCACTGTATGGTAACCCACGGCCTTGCGTAATGCCTACGGACTGGCATGGAGCCCCATGGCACAGAGCCGCAGCACGGGGCATGGCACTATATTGTGGTCCATGGCATCACATGGTGTTCCATGGCATGCAGCTGTGGCACAGAGCATGTATGGTGGTCCATGTCATCACGTTGTGCTCCATGGCATGGAGCCATGGCACAGAGCATGGCATTGCATGGTGGTTCATGGCACGGAGCCATGGCACAGAGCATGGCATTGCATGGTGGTTCATGGCACGGAGCCATGGCACAGAGCATGGCATTGCATGGTGGTTCATGGCACGGAGCTGTGGCACAGAGCAGGGCAGTGTATAGTGCTCCGTGGCAGAGCATGGCATTGCATGGTGGTTCATGGCACGGAGCCATGGCACAGAGCATGGCATTGCATGGTGGTTCATGGCACGGAGCCGTGGCACAGAGCAGGGCAGCGTATGGTGTTCCATGGCATCACACGGTGCTCCATGGCCCAGAGCCGTTGGCAGAGCATGGTGCTGTACAGCGGTCCATAGCATCCCAATGGAGCCCGCAGCCTGGCGCGGTGCCGCTGACGCCGCGTGTGCCGCAGGTGCTGATGGTTCGCTTCGCCTCGCTGTTCGACGTGAAGGAGCAGACGGTGACGTTCATGAGCCGGACGAAGTACAGCCTGGAGGAGCTGTGGGGCATGGGCATGGGCGACCTGCTCAGCTCCATGTTCGAGTTCAGCGAGAAGCTCAGCGCCCTCGACCTCACCGACGAGGAGCTGGGGCTCTTCACCGCCGTCGTCCTGGTCTCGGCAGGTTAGGACTTGCGGCGATGTGGGGGGCGGTGGGAGATTGGGGGGGGATGCATGTGTGTGTATGTGCAGCACCATCCACACACGGCCCCCTCCCCGCTGCCGCAGACCGCTCGGGGATGGAGGACACGGCGTCGGTGGAGCAGCTCCAGGAGACCCTGATCCGTGCCCTGCGCGCCCTGGTGCTGAAGACGCACCCGGCCGAGACGTCCCGGTTCACCAAACTGCTGCTGAAGCTGCCGGACCTGCGCACCCTCAACAACCTCCACTCCGAGAAGCTGCTCTCCTTCCGCATCGATGCCCAGTAGGGCCCCCATGGACCCCCCTCCTACCCCAAGCACCCACCACCCTGTACATAGCACCGTGGGTTTGGGGTGGGGCAGCACCAACCCCATGGCACCCACCGGACTCCCAAAGGGTGGGCACTGGGATGCCAGGACCCCCCTGTTCCCCATAACTGTGGGCATCAGCCCCACAGCAACGCTGGCAGCGCCGGGGGGCTGGGTTTCCCCATCCTGGTCCCCCCACTCCGGCAGGCAGCGGTGGGAAGCAGAGGCCGGATCCAACCAAGCTCTATGGGTGGGTTTGGTTGGGTTTGGTTTGGTTTCTTTTTTGTTTTCATCATATATTTATTACATAAATATATAGTAAAATAGACCAGCAACAATTACCATAAAAATATCTTTCTTTAAAATCCTGACCAAAACACAAAAGGGTTTAAAATCGCACGTCACAGACTGTGATTGTCACGGAGCTCAGCGTGTGTGTCCCCCCCCCTCACCCCCCACCCCCCCCCCCAACACCCCAACACCCCCTCCCAACCCTCCCCATCCCGCGCCCTACATTCAGCGACGCCGGCCGCGGCCCCCCGCCGCCACCATGCATAGTAGGGGGACCCCGCGCCGGGCCATGCCGCGCCGGGTGGGCTCGACACGGCCTCAAGCAGGGGCAGCTCCGGGAGCCATGAGGTATGTGCTTGGGGGGGGACGGGGGGGAACGGGGGACACGACGACAACAACAAGGGGGATGACCCGGGGGAGGTGGTGGGATGGGGGGCACCGGTCCTACCCCCCCCCCCCTCCCCACCCCAGGCGATGCTGGACGTGCGATGGCGACGCGAGACGGGGACGGGAGGTTGCGGCCCGGGGCGAGTGCGAGGGAGAGCGGGGGGGTGCTGGCCAGGATGAGCCCCCCCAGGGCATCGTGCTGCTGCCCCGGGGGGACCCCAACACCCGCTGCAAGTGGGGGGGGGGGCACGGCTGCTGCTTCAGACACATCCCACAACAGCTCTGGCTTGGCGGTGAGCGCGGCAGCGCACAGCATCACACACACTGTGCACGGGAATACACGGGCATCGCATGGCACCGGCACCGCGTGGCCACTGCGCCGGCGCTACACCAACATGCACCGGCCCTGTATGGTCACTACACCAGCACTGCATGGACACTGCCAACAGCATGCACGGGCACTGCACCGGCACCGGATGGCCACTGCACCAGCACTACATGGACACTGCGTCGCCACTGCCGCCGGCGTGGCTCGGCCAACCGCACCGGCACCACATGGCACAGCAAGGGCATCGCACGAGCATCGCTCCAGCACGCACAGCCCTCGCGCCGCCACCGCACACGTGGGCACTGCCCCGGTGCCGTGCCGCAGCCCGAAGGCACGTGTTAACGCCGGTGCCGCACACGGAGCAGCGCTGAGCGTGACCACGGGCACCGGTGCTGCCGGGAGGGGGGTGAACCCCTAAACCCTGTGCACACACACACACCCCCCCCCCCAAGCACAGGCATTAGTGTCCACCAGCACCGGTTCCTATTGCACAACCCGGTGCCGGTGCTGCCGGGACCCCCGTGCCGGGCACCGGGCTGGCTCTTTAAGACATGTTGCACTAAGTGCAAAGCCAACGCTGATGCTGCAGGGGGACGGAGGGGGGGGTGTGTGCCGGGACCCCCCCCCCCCAACCATGAGGGCACCCATGGGTGCTGCAGCCCTGCCATGCCACACAGCCCCACTGCACCCCCCTGGCCTGGCTGCAGTGGGGGGGGTTGGGGTGTCTCTGGTGGGGTCCCCCAGACAAAACCCCCTATGCCAAGGTAAGGGGTGGGGGGGGAGCGGAGGGGCCCCCACGTGTCTCATGGTGGGATTTTTCTGCTTTTAAACGACCCGTAAAAAGATTTTTTTTTGTTTTTAATTACAAAAATTATATATTTTATAGATATTTATATATATATATATATATTAGCTTAGGTGGGCCCCGGCAGGCCGCCTGCCTCGCCGGCCGCCCCCCCCGCGCCCCCCCTCAGCCTCCGCCTGAGGTAAGAAAAGATTCACAAACCTAAATTTGGGGATGGGGGGGGGGGGGAGGGAAGGTGATAAAACCATTCCCGGGTGCCCCCGCTGCAGCCCCCCCCCCAGACCCACCCCCCCCTGCACCGCAGCCTGGTGCCCCCCCCCCCTTCCCCCGGGAGCAGAGGAGGGGTGTGATTTAGGGGTTGCAACCCCCGCCCCCCCAAGTGCTGCTGCCGGGGGGCTGGGGCAGTAGTGCAGTGGGGGCCATGTGGGGGCCCGGGGGGGGGGGCACCCCCCAATCCCCGCTGGTGCCTCTGGGGCCATTGCAACTCCTGACGGACACGACAAATAAACCCACGAGGACGAGGTGGGGGGGGGGAAACAACAACAAAAAGAAGGACAACGGAAAAGTTGGGGGGGTGATGGGGAGGGAGGGGGCGGCCGCAGCGGGTCCGTGCCCCCCCCCATCCCCTCCTCCCCACGGTGTCCCGCAGCGCCCACCGTCTGCGGCGCTTGGCACAAAATCAGCTCCTCTCAGCCCAAAATAGACAGAGAAAACCAAAGCCCCGAATCTGGCCCCAAATTCTGGGGGGGGTGGGAAATGGGGTGCAGGGCATGGGGGGGGGGGGCGCTGGTCCCCCAGCCCTCCACACACACACCCCACACCCCCCCCAGCTTCCCCATGGGCTGGGGTCCCCCTCGCCACCACTGTGTCCCCCAATAACCCTCACTTTGCTATAAAGGGGGGGTCCTAGCCCCCCCCCCCCCTCCAACCCTGGCCCCCACGCTGCTCCCTGGCCCAAAGTGCATGGGGCCGGGGCAGCCTCTCCCTGTGCAGCCCAGAGCCCCCTCCTCTCCTCTCCTCTGCTCTTCCTCCTCCTCCTCCTCCTCCTCTCTCCTTCCAAAGTGCAGTTAGTTTAATATTTTAGCCTCTCAGGGAGGGAAATAAATGCTTAAAAAATAATAATCTAAGAAGAGAAGGACAATAAAGGAAACGCTCGACATCGGGGCCCTTCCCTGTGCAAACAAACAAAATTCATCAAGTCCTGGGGCGCTGGGGGGGGGCTGTGGAGGGGGGCAGCCACGGGGGGGCACAGCAGGACCCCCCCCTCCTTTGGGCGCAGCGATCCCCCATTAAGAGAAATCGGGGGGGGGGTGTTTGGGGGGTGTGATGTGGGGCAGAGCAGGGAGGGGGCCAGTTGGGGGGGGTGTGTGTGTGTGTGTGTGTGTGTTTGGGGGGGGGGTGGCAGCCCTACACCTCCTGGTCCTCGAAGACCTCGAGGAAGAGTGGGGGGAAGAGCTCGGTGGGGCACTCCACCTTCATGTGCAGGAAGCGGCTGGCGTGGCAGGCGCCGATCATCCGCAGATCCGTCACCTTCATCAGCAGCTTGGGCCAGAAGTGGGGAATGTTGTGTTTGCGGTAGTTGATGTAGTGCTCGAAGGCCAGCAGGTACGTCTCCTGGCACTTCTCGATCTTCTCCACGCAGATCAGCCCCGTCCGGTCTGCGGCAACAAGTGGAACGTGGTGGCCGAGGGGTGCCAGGATCCGTGTCCCAAATTCCTCCCTTCCCCTTCTCAGAGCGTTCCCAGTGTGCTCACACCATGCGCTTCGTGCTCTTGGGGAATAGGGTGCTTGCCCCCTGTACCCCTCCCAACCCAGGGTTGCAGCACTGGGGAGTGGGATGCTCACTCCGTACTCCTGGGGCACTAGGAACTGGGGTGCTCGCCCCTTGCTGCAGCACCAAGAACTGGGGTGCCCACCCCTTGCACCCCAACTCCTAGAGTAGTGAGCATTCCAGTGCCCACAACACCAAGGTGTCCAAGCCCATGCACCCCAATGTGCCCACCCCCTATCCCCCCAAACCAGTGGGGACCAGTTCTCTCAAGGTGCCCACCCAATGCACCCTAAAGGTGCTGAGAGCCCTGGGCATTGAGATGCCCATCCAATGCACCCTGAAGGTGCTGGGGGCTTTGGGCATTTGGATGCCCACTCTGAAGGTGCTGGGGGCTCTGGACACAGGGATGCCCACCCAATGCACCCTGAAGGTGCTGAGGCTCTGGGCATTGCGATGCCCATCCAATGCACTCTGAAGGTGCTGGGGGCTCTGGGCACTGGGATGCCCACCCAATGCACCCTGAAGGTGCTGAGGTCTTTGGGCATTTGGATGCCCACCCTTAAGGTGCTGGGGGCTCTGGACACTGGGATGCCCACCCCATGCACCCTGAAGGTGCTGGGGCTCTGGGCACAGGGATGCCCACCCAATGCACCCTGAAGGTGCTGAGGTCTTTGGGCATTTGGATGCCCACCCTTAAGGTGCTGGGGGCTCTGGACACTGGGATGCCCACCCAATGCACCCTGAAGGTGCTGGGGCTCTGGGCATTGGGATGCCCACCCAGTGCACCCTGAAGGTGCTGGGGGCTCTGGGCACTGGGATGCCCACCCAATGCACCCTGAAGGTGCTGAGGTCTTTGGGCATTTGGATGCCCACCCTTAAGGTGCTGGGGGCTCTGGACACTGGGATGCCCACCCCATGCACCCTGAAGGTGCTGGGGCTCTGGGCACAGGGATGCCCACCCAATGCACCCTGAAGGTGCTGAGGGCTTTGGGCATTTGGATGTCCACTCTGAAGGTGATGGGGGCTCTAGGCATTGGGATGCCCATCCAATGCACCCTGAAGGTGCTGAGGCTCTGGGCACTGGGATGCCCACCCAATGCACCCTGAAGGTGCTGAGGGCTCTAGGCACTGGGATGCCCACCCAATGCACCCTGAAGGTGCTGGGGGCTCTGGGCATTGCGATGCCCACTCCATTCCCCTCCCCAGCATCCCCGTGCACAGCCAGCGCTTGCCGCTACCTGAGGACATGAGCAGCACGGCCTGGAGCAGAGCCACCTCGGTGTCATCCAGGTTGAAGGCAGAGAGGGACTTGCCCAGGTCGAAGATGGCATCGGAGACGACGCCGAGGCCGCCGTTCTTGAGCTGCTCGCGCTTGACGGCCATCTCCCCGCTGAGCGTCAGCGTCTCGCTCTCGGGGTCGTAGCGCACGGCCGCCCGCAGAGACATGATCTCCATGCAGCAGCCCTTCAGCAGGATGATCTGGTCTTCGCAAGGCAGCTGCGCGTTGGGGATGGTGTCAGTGGTGGTGGTTGGGGGGTGACTTGGGGTACCCCATATCCCACACACCCCCCCCCCCGTTACCTCTGAAAACATGGGCAGTTTTTTGGCAAAGTCGACCACGCGGGTGATGGCCGGGGTGATGATTTTTGTAAACTCGCTGAACGCCTCCAGGTCGACTTTGTCCCCGTCAGGCATTGAGGCCATGGGCGACTGGCCGATGTCCTCGGGCTGCGGGGACACACGGCGTTAGGGGGTCCCCAACAAATCCCAGCACCCCTATGGCAGCAGGGGGAAACCGAGGCAGGGCTGGGAGCGGGGCAGCAGCCAGGAGAGGGAGCTGTGTGCCAGCACCACTGCAGGGCCAGGGCCACCCCGCAGGGCACAGCTGTCCCCTTCGGTCACCGCTAACCCCTTAACCCGTCCGGGGGTGACAAGCTCAAGGACATCGAGCGACGTCCCAATTGCTCCCGAGCGTGCGGGGGGTGCTCAGGTCCCAAAGGGGTGCTGGTGTGGGGGGATCCCCCCCTCCATCCATATCCTCACCAGGAATTTCCGCTTCTGCTTCCAGTGGCTGCCCTGGGCGTTGGTGCTGCGGTGGGCCTCGGTCACCACGTGGATGAGCTCCCACTCCTCCGCGCTGGGGTTGGGGCGATGCTGCAGCGACTTGATCATCTCCTCCTTCCGCCGCCGCTCGCGGTTCTCCTCGATCAGCTTCCGCTTCGCTACCCGCTTTGAATCATCCAGCACCACTGCGGGGGGCACCCCCATGCATCACTCAGCACCCCCCAATGCATCCCACCCCCACAGCCTGCACCCCAAGCGCTGCTCCAGGCACCCCAACCCAGTGGGTGTGCTATTGGGAGACCCCGCTTGCAGCACTGTGCGCAGTTCCGGTGTCCTCCTCAGCGTAAGGAGGACATGGAGCTGTTGGAGCAAGGCCAGAGGAGGCCACGAGGATGAGCAGGGGCTGGAGCAGCTCCCGTATGGAGCCAGGCTGAGAACATTGGGGCTGTTCAGCCTGGGGAAGAGAAGCTGCGTGGAGACCTCAGAGCAGCTTCCAGTGTCTGAAGGGGGCTATAGGGATGCTGGGGAGGGGCTCATCATGGACTGGAGCAATAGGACAAGGGGTGATGGGTTCAAACTGAAACAGGGCAAGTTCAGGCTGGAGATAAGGAGGAAGTTCTTTACTGTGAGGGTGCTGAGGCGCTGGCACAGGGTGCCCAGAGCAGCTGTGGCTGCCCCATCCCTGGCAGTGTTCAAGGCACAGGGGCTTGGAGCAAGCTGCTCTATGGAAGGGGTCCCTGCTCGTGGCAGGGGCTGGAGCTGGATGATCTTCACGTGCTTCCCAACCCAAACCATTGTGGGATTCCTTGCGTGTGTCCCCCCAACCCCCGTGCCCTTCACACTCACAGTCCATGGCCATGCCCACGGAGATGCACTTCTTGAAGCGGCAGAGCTGGCACTGGTTGCGGGTGATCTTGTCGATGACGCAGCACCCATCATACTTGCAGGAGTACGTGGGGTGCAGGTTCTTCTGGATGGTCCGACGGAAAAAGCCCTGGGGACAACAGGGGACACACACACACACACACAATGCAGTGACCCCCAATGAGCCCCCCTTACCTCCTGCCCCCCCCCAGCCCACCCTGCAGCCCCCTCACCTTGCAGCCCTCGCAGGTGATGCAGCGGTAGTGGTAGCCGGTGGCTTTGTCCCCGCACACCACGCACTGTTCATCTTTGTCCAGGTAACTAGGGATGTACCCTGGGGGGGGGGCACAGCGTGTCAGGGACCCCCCCACCCCCTGCCTCAGAGTCCCCCCCTATGGCAGCAGCTGCCGCCAGCATGGGAAGGGTTAAGAGCTGAGGGTCTGGGGGGGCTGCTCAAGCCCCCCGCAGCAAGAAAGCTCCCATTATCCGGCTGGGGAGGCAGCTGCAGGGGGGGGTGTCCCTGTCCCCCCCTGGCACACAATGGCCCACTGTCCCCTGGCAGCACAGAGACAAGCCCCCCCCCCCCATCAGCATCCTTATGGGGAAACTGAGGCACGGGGCACCCATGATGTTTGGGGGGGTCCCAGCACCCACAAACAATGGGTGCACCCCAGCATCTCCACAACCCCCCCCCGGGATGGAGCAAACTGAGCTGTGGGAGCCCCTAGAGGGCACCCTGTGGGTGCTGGATGTGGGATACCCCGTGCCCCCCCCTCCCTTCCAGGAGCAGGGATGGGTGCGGGAGGGATGGGCCAGGAGCCGGATGCCCGGGTCCCTTTGGGGCCTCTCGTCCTCCCAGCGGGATCCCGCCGGCGCCGGCCGCTCCCCACTGGGGAATGGGGCAGGGCTGGGGGGCAGCGCCCGGCCAGGGCCCCCTTATCTCCCACCCCAGGGTGCTGCCAGCACCGATAGCACCGCCCCGGCTCGACCCACAACCACGGAGGGGGAAAAGGGCACCCTATGGGTGCTTGGGGTCCCAGCGGGCACATGGGGTGTGGGGGGGCATGGCGAAGAAAAGTGGGGTGCCCATTGCAATGTGGGGTCCCTGGTAAGGACACTGGGGGCCCACCAGGAACATGGGGTGCTCAGGGTCTGCAGCATGGGCATGGGGATGGTGGGTGGGATGCAGGCAAAACCTGCAGTGCCTGCGGAACCCGGCAAGGATGGGGGGCACCCGGGGGGGGAGAAGGGGAGTTGGGGGCCCTTTGGGGGTGCCGGGGGGTGTCCCCTACCTGACATGCTGCTCTTCACCAAACATTGGCTGCTCTTTCTTTTGCGCTTGCCATCCAGCCACCTGCAGGAGGGGGCCAGGCTGGGACCGTGCCCCAGTGGCCCCCCAACAGGCCCCCCCCTATTTGCAGCCAGAGCCCCATCGCCGGGGGTCCCGGCAGTGGCAATGGGGTGCCAGGGGGTGCGGGGGGGGCTGGGGACCCCTAACCTGGGGCGTGACAGGGGGAGGGGAGGGGGGGAAGGAGGAAGAGGGGGAAAGGGAAAAGGTGGGGGAGGGGCGGGGTGGGGGAGGGGCTCATTTACAGTCAAAGACAAAATGTCCTTTTGGCTCAGCGGGGAAGTGACGTCAGAGGGGCTCAGCCAATGGCGGGCCGCGGGGGTCCGCGCCTCGCCCGCACGGCAGCAGCCCATTGGCTGAGTGGCCCGGCACTGCTTGAAATGGGGGGGGGGGCGCCCCGATGCCCTGGGGATGGGCACCTGCGGGTGTTGAATGGGGAGGGGGGGGGGTGGGGGTGATCCCGCACCCAGGGGCGCAGAGCTGGGGGGGGAGGGGGGTGAGGGTCTCCCCTGCTCCAGCCCAAGGTGACCCCGGGCCTGGCTCCCCCCGGGGCACGTGAGAGCTGCGGCCCTCCCAAAATAGCCCCAGGACAGGGGGGCCGAGGGGCCCCGGGGGGGGAGCAGGGGGCCGGGAGGGGGGGAGGGGGGGGGGGAAGTGTGACACCAGGGACACGGGGACCCTTGGGGACACCCAGGGCAAAGAGGGGCAGGGGGACACTGGGGCTATGGGGACACATGGGGGTACCGAGGGCATGGGAATGCCTGGGGACATAGGGGGCACGGCCACGCAGGGGTGCACAGGGACCTACTGGGCACAGGGGAAACACCAGGCCTGGTGATGTATAGGGCACGGGGACACATGGGTCACACTGGGCACAGTGACACAGACGGCATGGGGACACATGGGGCACACCGGGCCTGATGATGTATAGGGCAAGGGGACACATGGGTCACACCGGGCACAGTGACACAGACGGCATGGGGACACATGGGGCACACCGGGCATAGTGACACAGAGGGCATGGGGACACATGGCACACACCGGGCCTGATGATGTATAGGGCAAGGGGACACATGGGTCACACCGGGCACAGTGACACAGACGGCATGGGGACACATGGGGCACACCAGGCATAGTGACACAGAGGGCAAGGGGACACATGGGGCACACCAGGCCTGGTGATATATAGGGCACAGGGACACATGGGGCACACCGGGCCTGATGATGCATAGGGCAAGGGGACACATGGGTCACACCGGGCATAGTGACACAGGGGGCATGGGGACACATGGGGCACACCAGGCCTGGTGATGTATAGGGCACAGGGACACATGGGGCACACCGGGCCTGGTGATGTGTAGGGCACAGGCACACATGGGTCACACCGGGCATAGTGACACAGAGGGCAAGGGGACACATGGGTCACACCGGGCATAGTGACACAGAGGGCAAGGGGACACATGGGGCACACCAGGCATAGTGACACAGAGGGCATGGGGACACATGGGGCACACCGTGCCTGATGATGTATAGGGCAAGGGGACACATGGGTCACACCGGGCATAGTGACACAGAGGGCATGGGGACACATGGGGCACACCGGGCATAGTGACACAGAGGGCAAGGGGACACATGGGTCACACTGGGCATAGTGACACAGGGGGCATGGGGACACATGGGTCACACCGGGCATAGTGACACAGAGGGCATGGGGACACATGGGGCACACCGGCCATAGTGACACATGGGGACACATGGGGCACACCAGGCCTGGTGATGTATAGGGCAAGGGGACACATGGGTCACAGCGGGCATAGTGACACAGAGGGCAAGGGGACACATGGGGCACACCGGGCATAGTGACACAGAGGGCAAGGGGACACATGGGGCACACCGGGCCTGATGATGTATAGGGCACAGGCACACATAGGTCACACTGGGCATAGTGACACAGGGGGCATGGGGACACATGGGGCTCACCGGGCATAGTGACACAAAGGGCAAGGGGACACATGGGGCACACCGGGCATAGTGACACAGAGGGCAAGGGGACACATGGGGCACACTAGGCCTGGTGATGTATAGGGCACAGGGACACATGGGGCACACCGGGCATAGTGACACAGGGGGCATGGGGACACATGGGGCACACCAGGCCTGGTGATGTATAGGGCAAGGGGACACATGGGTCATACTGGGCATAGTGACACAGGGGGCACGGGGACACATGGGGCACACCGTACCCGGTGACACACAGGGCACAGGGATGTACCAGGCATGGGCACACTTGGGAACACACAAGGATGCACGGGGCACGGGGCCATGTGTGTTGCGGCGACACCGGGGGCTCACCGGGTGTCCTCTGGCTCCGACAGCGGGTCCAGGGTGCTGGGCTTCTGTTCCATTCACCGCAATTCCATCAAGGAGCGCTCAGCACCGACCGAGTGGGCTCTGCCACCGGTGCCACGCACGGAGGGGGGGGGGGGGGGGGGGGGCGGCCACGGCGCAGGGGGGGGGCTACGATGCGCTCCCCATAGCGCCCGCCTCAGTGCTCAGCTCCGTGCAGCATCCCGGGCCCGACCCTGTGGGACAGACAAGGGCTGAGCCAGGACCCCAACAACCCCCCCCCCCAACCGTGTCCCTATGGGGGGTGTCCACCGGGAGCTCACCCCATGGTGTGGGGCTGGGCGAGAGCATGAGGGATGTGCAAGAACACGTGGTGGTGGGAGGAAAGGGCCTGAGGGGTGTGTGCAACGGCAGCGGGGCTGGGGTGAGCGTGCACGGGTGTGCGGGAGCGTGCATGGGTGTGCAAGAGTGTGCATGGGCATGTGGGAGTGTGCAGGAGGGTGCACAGGTGTGCGGGAGCATGCATGGGTGTGCGAGACCATGCATGGGTGCGCGGGAGCGTGCATGGGTGTGCAAGAGAGTTCATGGGCATGTGGGAGTGTGCAGGAGGGTGCATAGGTGTGTGGGAGCATGCATGGGTGTGCAAGAGTGTGCAGGAGCTTGCATGGGTGTGCATGGGCGTGTGGGAGCATGCAGGAGCGTGCACAGGTGTGTGGGAGCATGCATGGGTGTGCAAGACCATGCATGGGTGCGCGGGAGCGTGCATGGGTGTGCGAGACCATGCATGGGTGCGCGGGAGCGTGCATGGGTGTGCAAAAGAGTTCATGGGCATGTGGGAGTGTGCAGGAGCGTGCACAGGTGTGTGGGAGCATGCATGGGTGTGCAAGAGCGTGCATGGGTGTGCGGGAGCGTGCATGGGTGTGCAAGAGTGTGCATGGGAGTGTGCAGGAGCGTGCACAGGTGTGCGGGAGCATGCATGGGTGTGCGAGAGCGTGCATGGGTGTGCGAGACCATGCATTGGTGCGCGGGAGTGTGCATGGGTGTGCGAGACCATGCATGGGTGTGCGGGAGCGTGCATGGGTGTGCGAGACCATGCATGGGTGCACGGGAGCATGCATGGGTGTGCAAGAGCGTGCACGGGAGCGTGCAAGGCACATGAATGCACACGCGTGTGCAGGGCTGCACGAGGCTGTGGGTATGCACAAGCACACGCAGACGCCATGGGGCAGGGCTCAGGGCTCTCCAAGCAGTGAAGGGGGAGCCCAAAGGGGTTTAGGGGTGCTCAGAGGACCCCCCTCAGGTTCCATCCATGCCTGCGTGTTGATGCATTCACCACATGCATGGCCAACCCCCCCCCCCCCCCCGGTGGGTGACTTACGGGGCGGGGTGCTCCGGGGGGGTGGGGGGGTGGCGGGGGGTTCCCTCCTCTTCGAGCTCTCCTGTAGCAAAGACACAGCGCGGTGGGGCTGGGGTGCAGCAGCACCGGCATCCCCCCCCCCCCCCCAATGCTCCACATCCCTATGGATGCCCTGCACATCCTCAGCACCCCATTGGGATGGGAGGGGTGGGGGTGTGGGGTGGAGAAACCCCATTTACAAGCACGGGGGTGCGGGAGGCTGCGGGGCCGCGCCGGGCGCCGTGCCCGGCCCTCGGGCTCCTCGGCTCCGTGCGGGGACAGGCAGAAAGTAGGTCACGTTTGTCTTGGCCGCAGCAGAAATTCCTCCGGCGGATTTAAAACTGCAGCGGCCGGGGCTCGGCTGCGCCCAGAACCCCCCCCTCCCACCCCGGTACCCCCACACCATGGGGTACCCCAGCCCGGCCCCCCCCCCTTGCAGGGATACCCGGCCAGCGCTGGGATACAGGGATGCTGCACCCATGGGTGCTCGACGGTACCCGACGCGTGGCAACGCACAAAGGGTCCCCACAGAGCTCTCTGGGTGGGGGGCACTGCCTGGCCCTGCCTCTGTGGGGATACTGAGGCACCGCAGGGCACCCACTCCCCACCTTGTGGGGGGCTCGGGAGGCGGGGGGGGGGGGCCCTCCCTGCAGCTCCAGGCCATGGTTTGGGGCTGTACCTATAGAGCCGGGGCGGCGCGGCCGGGGGCTGCAGCAAATGTTTGTTCCATATGGGAACGGCGCGCGGAGACTTCCAAGTATAGGCACTGGCAGCGCTCCAGGGCCCTGCAGCCCCCGCCGGGCACCGGCCCCCCCCTTCCCACGGGACCCCGTGCGCCAGCAGAGCCCCGACACGCTCGGTGCATGTGTGGGGCCAAGGGGGTGTCACCATCACCATGAAGCTGGCACAGGCCGCGGCATGGGGTGCACCAGAACGCGGCACAAGGAGGGGAGGTGTGTGTGTGTGTGCAGGGGGGGGGGCTCGGCTGTCGCTGCCTCAGTTTCCCTGCTGGGGTTGTGAGCGGTGCCGAATTAGAGGGGCTTAAGGCTAAAGCCAGGGCTCAGCGGTGCTAAGTCAGGGCTCGCCATCAGCCCCCACTATGGAACCCCCCCCCTCTCTCCTGCCCTGGGATCACCGGCACCCAGCGCCTGCCGTGCCGCTCCAGGAACCCTCACTCGAGGAATCCCGGGCGCGCTGGGGCGGCCCAGACAGACAAGGGAGGCGGCTCTCATCCTCCTCCTCCTCCTCCTCCTGTGGGACACGTGTGATGAGCGCAGTCGGGTCTCAGCCCCTTCCCTTCCCCATTGCTCCCCATTGCTGGGTGACACCACAACCTGCACATCCCACCCTGGGGCTGGGGGGGGGGGAGCAGGGTGGCAGACAACAGGCAGGCCCTCCCCTCAACTTCTCTCTCTACCCCCCCCCACCAAGCCCCACGCCCAGGGGAGCGTTTCTGCTGAGTCTGGTGGTTGCCGGCGATGGAAAACAACCTGGAGGCAAAGTCCAGGGCTGGGCCGGTGGCGGGAGCCACCTCACCCTATGGGGGGCACCCAGCACCCTGCTTGCCCAGGGGTGACACCCCCGGGGACCCCCCGTCACAGGGACCACAGCCCTGAGGACTCCCGTCCACAATGGCATCGGCTGCCTCTGTGCCGCCGGACATGGGTGCTGGGTACCAGGGATGCCCCATAGGGACACCATTGATGTCCCTGCCCCCCCGGGACAGATGGGATATGGGGGTCCTGGGTGTCCCCCCCCGCCTCACCAGCTGCCAGCTGGGTCAGGGAGGTGAGGGCCTAAGCGCTTTAGCCAGGGTGGCAATTAGTGTGATTAGCAGGGGCTGGGGGCAGGGCAGCGCTGCCCATACCGGCACCGGGGCAGCACCGCTGTGCCCCAGCCGGACCAGCGCCGCTGACCGTGTCACGGGAGCACGGCCAAGGCACCGCGGTGGCACCGCTGGCACGTGCACGGCTGCCACACGCGTGTCCTTGACCGCTGCCCTGCGCTCAGCCCGCACCTCTGCC
>NW_026915800.1:0-119336 GCF_034315485.1 Pezoporus occidentalis | reverse complement strand
GCCGCCGCCATTTTGGGGGCTGCAATGGGAGGGGGCGGTGGCTTTTATCGCGTTTATTTCATTAATATTCATTAATGAGCTGTTATTAATTAACTCCGAATAATTAATTAACCCCCTCTGCTGTTCATTAACCCCGTTCGGAGCCGGAAATGGGGGCGGAAGCTCTTCGGGATGAGGTAAAGGAGGGGGTGGGGGGGGGGGGGTGCCATGGGTACCGCAGTGGAGCGCCCCATAAGTGCTTATGGGGGTGGGCTATCGGTGCCATATGGGGTGCTGCGCGCCCTATAACCGCTTATAGGGGGGGTTATAGGTGCCTTGTGGGGTCTTGGGAGCTATGGGGCGTCCCATAAGCGCTCATAGGGAGGTTATAGCTGCCCCATAGCTACTTATGGGGCGCCCCATAACCTCCCCCCCATTGATTTCCAGGCGACCCTACACAAACAAGGGATCAAGGCCGCGGGGGTGACGTCAGGGGGGGAGGGCGTGGCCTCGTCAGGCCACGCCCCCTCCGACCCCCCCTCCATAGGGGTCTATAAGGGGTGACCCCCCCACACTTGTGGGGCAGAGCAGAGGCCATGCAGAGGGTCTTCAGCAGGCTGCGGGGGTGAGTGGGGCCCTATAGGGTGTCTATGGGGCGCTATGGGTTGTTTATAGGGGTCTATAGTGCCCTATGGATTGTCTATGGGGGTGTATGGGGTGTCTATAGGGTGTTTATGGGGTGCTGTGGGGTGTCTGGTGCGCTAGGGGATGTCTGGGGGGCTCTGTGGGGTGGCTACTGGGTGGCTGTGGGGCTCTAAGGGGTGTCTAGGGCGCTGTGGGGTGCTATGGGCTCTGTGTGGCTACTTAGGGGCTCCTTTGGATCCAGTTATGGGTCTTGTGGGGTTACTTATGGGTCCTGTGGGCCTATATATGAGTTCTGTGGGTTTATTTGTGAGTCTTATGAGGCTACATATGGGTCCTGTGGGTCTAGATATAGGTTCTGTGGGTTTACTTATGGGTCCAATCAGTCTAGTTATGGGTCGTGTGGGTCTAGATATGGGTTCTATGGGTCTACGCATGGGTCTAATGGGTTTACTTAGGGGCCTTGTGGGTCTCCATATGGGCCCTAAGGGGCTCTACGGGAAGCCCCCCGTGCCCCACTGCCCTTTGCCCCTGTTTCTCTCCCCACCTTCCCATCAGCCCCTGCGGCGTCCAAAGTCCATTTCCAGGGTCCCCCCCCCCTCCCTATGGGGCTGCCCCACACCCCCCAGCCCAATGGGGTGGCTATGGGGTGGCTATGGGGCTCTGTGGGGTTCAACGGGGTTTCTGTGGGGGGTCAGTGGGGTGGCTATGGGGGTCAGTGGGGTGGCTATGGGGGTCAGTGGGGTGGCTATGGGGGTCAGTGGGGTGGCTATGGCGGTCAATGGGGTGGCTTATGGGGCTCTATGGGGGTCAGTGGAGTGGCTATGGGGTATCTGCGGAGTCAATGGACTGTCTGTGGGGGTCAATGGAGTGGCTATGGGGTGTCTATGGGGCAGCTATAGGGTGTCTATGGGGCGGATATGGGGTGTCTATGGGGCGGCTATAGGGTGCCATGGGGTGGCTGTGGGGTGTCTATGGGTCTCTATGGGGGTTATGGCGGGGTACAGGCAGCGTGTTGCTGCACATCCACCAGGGGGTGGCAGTATAGTGCCGGAGAGGGGCGGGGTCAGCCGAGGCCACGCCCCCTCTGCTCTGTGGGTCTCTATGGGCTCTCTGTTGGTCTCTATGGGTCCCTGTGTGTCCCTATGGGTCTCAATTAGTTCCTATGTGTTCCTATGGTTCTCTATGTGTCCCAGTGGGTCTCAATGAGTCCCTATGGGTCTCTATGGGTCTCAATGTGTCTCTATGGGTCCCTATGGTTCCCTATGGGTCTCAATGTGTCCCTATGTCTCCCTTTGGTTCCCTATGGGTCCCTATGTGTCTCAGTGGGTCTCAATGTGTCCCTATGGGTCTCAATGTGTCCCTATGGGTCTCAATGTGTCCCTTTGGTTCCCTATGGTTCCCTATGTGTCCCTATGCGTCCCAGTGGGTCTCAATGTGTCCCTATGGGTCCCTATGGGTCCCTATGTTTCCCTATGGGTCCCAGTGGGTCCCTATGTGTCTCTATGTGTCCCTATGTGTCCCTATGTGTCCCTATGTGTCCCAGTGTATCTCTATGTGTCCCTATGGGTCCCTATGTGTCCCTATGTGTCCCTATGGTTCCCTATGGGTCCCTATGTGTCCCTATGTGTCCCTATGTGTCCCTATGTGTCCCTATGTGTCCCTATGTGTCCCTATGGTTCCCTATGGTTCCCTATGGGTCCCTATGTGTCCCTATGTCTCCCTATGTGTCCCTATGGTTCCCTATGTGTCCCTATGTGTCTCTATGTCTCCCTATGTGTCCCTATGTGTCCCTATGGGTCCCTATGTGTCCCTATGGGTCCCAGTGTGTCCCTATGTGTCCCAGTGTATCCCTATGGGTCGCTATGTGTCCCTATGTGTCCCTATGGGTCCCTATGTGTCCCAGTGTGTCCCTATGTGTCCCTATGGTTCCCTATGTGTCCCTATGTGTCCCTATGGGTCCCAGTGTATCCCTATGGGTCCCAGTGTGTCTCAGTGCCCCCCCGTCCCCAGGTGCCCCCCCCGTGCCTCCCCCCCGCGGTTGCTGTGCACGGTGCCGGGCGCGGACGCCCCCATCGCGGCCTCCCTGGAGGGGGGAGCGGAGGCGCTGCGGGCGCTGCCCCCCCCGGCCCGGGCCTTCGTGGAGGAGGGGGCTCGGCTCTGCCGGCCCCGCGCCCTCTGCCTCTGCGACGGCTCCGCCCCCCAGGCCCGCGCCCTCCTGCGGGAGCTCAGCAGCAGCGGCACCGTGCGGGCCCTGCCCCACAGGGACAACTGGTGAGGGGCGGCTCTGCGGCTCGGGGGGGATAGGGGGCTCTATGGGGCTCTATGGGGGCTCTATGGGGTGTCTGTGGGGGGATAGGGGGCTCTATGGGGCTCTGTGGGGTGGATATGGGGGATAGGGGGCTCTACGGGGGCTCTGTGGGGGGATATGGGGCTCTATGGGGGCTCTGTGGGGTGTCTGTGGGGTGTCTGTGGGGGGACATGGGGCTCTATGGGGGCTCTATGGGGGCACTGTGGGGGGATATGGGGCTCTATGGGGTGTCTGGGGGAGGATATGGGGCTCTATGGGGGCTCTGTGGGGGGATATGGGGCTCTATGGGGGCTCTATGGGGGCTCTGTGGGGGGATAGGGGGCTCTATGAGGGCTCTGTGGGGGGATAGGGGGCTCTATGGGGGCTCTATGGGGCTCTATGGGGGCTCTGTGGGGGGATATGGGGCTCTATGGGGGCTCTGTGGGGGGATATGGGGCTCTATGGGGGCTCTATGGGGTGTCTGTGGGGGGATATGGGGCTCTATGGGGCTCTGTGGGGTGTCTGTGGGGGGATAGGGGGCTCTATGGGGGCTCTATGGGGTGTCTGGGGGATATGGGGCTCTATGGGGCTCTGTGGGGGATAGGGGCCTCTACGGGGGCTCTGTGGGGGGATATGGGGCTCTATGGGGGCTCTGTGGGGGGATATGGGGCTCTATGGGGTGTCTGTGGGGCTCTGGGGTGAGGCTCTATGGGGCTCTATGGGGTTTCTATGGCATGTCTGGGGGGGGATATGGGGCTCTATGGGGTCTCTATGTTTTGTCAGGGGGAGGATATGGGGCTCTATGGGGCTCTGTGGGGTGTCTGTGGGGGGATATGGGGCTCTGTGGGGGGATAGGGGGCTCTATGGGGGCTCTATGTGGGGATAGGGGGCTCTATAGGGGGCTCTATGGGGTGTCTGTGGGGGGATATGGGGCTGTATGGGGTCTCTATGGGGCTCTATGGGGTTTCTATGGCATGTCTGGTGGGGGATATGGGGCTCTATGGGGGTCTATTGGGCTCTATGGGGTGTCAGGGGGAGGATATGGGGCTCTGTGGGGGGACATGGGGCTCTGTGGGGTGTCTGTGGGGTGTCTGTGGGGGGATAGGGCCTCTGTGGGGGGATATGGGGCTCTATGGGGGCTCTGTGGGGCTCTATGGGGTGTCTGTGGGGGGATATGGGGCTCTGTGGGGTGACTGTGGGGGGATATGGGGCTCTATGGGGTATCTATGGGGCTCTATGGAGGTCTGTGGGGCTCTGTGGGCCTATGGTGGTTTATGGGGGTCTGTGGGGTCTCTGTGGTCTCTCTATGGGTCCCTGTGTGTTCCTATGGGGTCTCTATTGCTCTCTCTATGAGTGCCTATGTGTCTTTTTATGGGTCTGTGTGGTGTCTATGGGTCTTTCTGGGTCCCTCTATGTGTCGCTATGGGTCTGTATGGGTCCCTCTGGGTCCCTCCATGGGTCTCTATGGGTCTCTATGGGTCCCTCTCTGGGTCGCTATGGGTCTTTGTGGGTCCCTCCATGGGTCTCTATGTGTCTGTATGGGTCTCTATGGGTCTCTGTGGGTCGCTATGGGTCCCTCTGGGTCCCTCTATGGGTCTCTATGGGTCTCTGTGGGTCGCTATGGGTCCCTCTGTGGGTCTGTGCCCCACAGCTGGCTGGCCTGGACGGACCCCCGGGACGTGGCGCGCGTGGAGGGCCGCACGGTGCTGGTGACGCCGCGGCCCGAGGACGCCGCCCCACAGGCCTCCCCCGCGCCAGGGGGCGCCGTGGCGCACAGCCTGCTGGGAAACTGGATGAGCCCCGACGAGCTGCGGCGCGCCATGGACGCCCGCTTCCCGGGATGCATGGAAGGTGTGGGCCCCGCGCCTCTGCCCCACACCTCCCTCCTCTGCCCTCCTCTGCCCTCCCACCTTCCCCCTTGCCACACGTGTGCCCCAAATTTCACCACTTCCCCACAGGTTTCAGACAAATTTCCCCAAAATTTCCTAAAATTTCCCAAAATCTCCAAAAATTTTCCAAAATTTCCAAAAAAATCCCCAAAATTTCCAAAAATTTTCCAAAAATTTCCCAAAATTTCCCCAGTTTTCCTACAAATTTTGCCTGAACTCCCTCATTTCTACCCAAACTTCACCCATTTCCCCACGGTTGTTCCCCAGTTTTCCCCAATGTTAACCCGTTTCACAAATCTAGCCCAAATTTTACCACTTTCCCACAGTTTTCAGACAAATTTCCCCAAAATTTCCAAAAATTTCCAAAAAAATGTCCCAAATTTCCAAAAATTTCCCTGGTTTTCCTACAAGTTTTGGCCGAACTCCCTCATTTCTACCCAAATTTCACCCATTTCCCCACGGTTGTTCCCCAATTTTCCCCAATGTTAACCCATTTCACAAATCTAGCCCAAATTTTACCACTTACCCACAGTTTTCAGACAAATTTCCCCAAAATTTCCCAAAATTTCCCCAAATTTCCAAAAATTTCCAAAAATTTCCCAAAATTTCCCCAGTTTTCCTACAAATTTTGGCCAAACTCCCTCATTTCTACCCAAACTTCACCCGTTTCCCCACAGTTGTTCCCCAATTTTCCCCAATGTTAACCAGTTTCACAAATCTAGCCCAAATTTTTTTCCCAAACT
Source organism: Pezoporus occidentalis (assembly GCF_034315485.1). Taxonomy (NCBI): domain Eukaryota; kingdom Metazoa; phylum Chordata; class Aves; order Psittaciformes; family Psittacidae; genus Pezoporus; species Pezoporus occidentalis. Next base: position 113,793 of record NW_026915800.1, on the reverse strand, counting down.
TCACCCAATTTCCTCAAAATTTTTACCCCAAATTTCCAAAAATCTCTGCGTTTTTACCCAGACTTACCAAAGTTGCTCTCAGGTTTCCCCAAGTTTCCTGATTTTTAAGCAAATTTATCCCAATTTTCCCCAAAATTTTACCCAGTTTCCTTAAAATTTCACCAAGTTCTACCCAGTTTCCTTAAAATTTCACCAAGTTTTCCCCAGTTTCCTTAAAATTTCACCAAATTTTTCAAAAATACCCAAAATTTTGCAGTTTTTCCCGATATTTCCCCAAATTTTCCCAGTTTTCCCCCAAATTTTCCCAGTTTTTCCCCAAATTTTCCCAAACTTCACCCAATTTCCTCAAAATTTTTACCCCAAATTTCCAAAAATCTCTCCGTTTTTACCCAGACTTACCAAAGTTGCTCTCAGGTTTCCCCAAGTTTCCTGAGTTTTACGCAAATTTATCCCAATTTTCCCCAAAATTTTACCCAGTTTCCTAAAATTTCACCAAGTTTTCCCCAGTTTCCTTAAAATTTCACCAAATTTTTCAAAAATACCCAAAATTTTGCAGTTTTTCCCGGTTTTTCCCCGAATTTTCCCAGATTTTCCCCAGATTTTCCCGATGCCCCCTCCCCCTGACCCCTGCCTCCCCCCCAGGCCGCACCATGTACGTGATCCCCTTCCTGATGGGCCCCCCCGGGTCGCCCCTGTCCCGCCCGGGGCTGCAGCTCACGGACTCTGCCTACGTGGCCGCCTCCATGCGCATCATGACCCGCGTCGGGGCCCACTTCCTGCCTTCATCCTCATCCTCCTCCTCATCATCATCATCATCATCGTCAGCATCCTCGGCCGATGACTTCGTGCGGTGCCTGCACTCTGTGGGGAGGCCTCGCGATGGTGAGCGGCACAAAACGACCAAAAACCGGGCTTCTTGACCCCAAAAACACACCCAAAGCAGGCTTGTTGGCCCAAAACCACCCTGAAAATGGTGTTATTGACCCCAAAAACGCACCCAAAGCAGGCTTGTTGGCCCAAAACCACCCTGAAAATGGTGTTATTGACCCCAAAAACACACCCAAAGCAGGCTTCTTGGCCCAAAACCACCCTGAAAATGGTGTTATTGACCCCAAAAACACACCCAAAGCAGGCTTGTTGGCCCAAAACCACCCTGAAAATGGTGTTATTGACCCAAAACCACCCTGAAAATGGTGTTATTGAACCCAAAAACACACCCAAAGCAGGCTTGTTGACCCAAAACCACCCTGAAAATGGTGTTATTGACCCCAAAAACACACCCAAAGCAGGCTTGTTGACCCAAAACCACCCTGAAAATGGTGTTATTGACCCCAAAAACACACCCAAAGCAGGCTTGTTGACCCAAAACCATCCTGAAAATGGGCTTATTGACCCAAAAACACACCCAAAGCAGGCTTATTGACCCAAAACCACCCTGAAAATGGTGTTATTGACCCCAAAAACACACCCAAAGCAGGCTTATGGACCCAAAAATGCCCCGAAAACAGGCCTATTGACCCCAGAAATTCCCTGAAAATGGTGTTACTGACCCCAAAACACCCTGAAAATGGGTTTCCCCCATTTCTAACCCATTTCCCCCACTCCTAACCCCTTTTTTCCCATTTCCCCCATTGTTAACCCATTTCTCACTCATTTTTCCCCATTTCTAACCCATTTTTCACCCATTTTTTCTCATTCCCCACCATTTCTAACCTATTTTTCCCCATTTCCCCACATTTCTAACCCGTTTTTCCCCATTTCTAACCTATTTGTCTCCACTTCTCACCCATTTTTTTCCCATTCCCCTCCATTTTTACCCCCATTTTTCCCTATTTCCCCCATTTTTCCCCATTTCTAACCCATTTTTCCCTATTTCCCCCATTTTCACCCCATTTCTCACCCATTTTTCCCCATTTCCCCTCCATTTTCACCCCATTTCCCCCCAATTTTCCCCATTCCCCCATTTCCCCCCATTTCTAACTCATTTTTCCCCATTTCCAACCCGTTTATCCCCAATTTTTCCCATTCCCCAATTTTTCCCCATTTCCCCCATTTTTTCCCCATTTTCCCCGTTTTTCCCCATTTCCCCTGATTCCCCCCATTTTTCCCCATTTCCCATCCATTTTCCCCCCATTTCTCACCCATTTCTAACCCATTTCTAACCCATTTTTCCCCATTTCTAACCCATTTTTCCCCATTTCTACCCCATTTCTACCCCATTTCTAACCCATTTCTAACCCATTTTTCCCCATTTCCCCCCCATTTCCCCCCCATTTCCAACCCATTTCCAACCCATTTCTAACCCATTTCCATTTCCCCCCATTTCTACCCCATTTCCAACCCATTTCTAACCCATTTCTAACCCATTTTTCCCCATTTCCCCCCATTTCCAACCCATTTGTATCCCATTTCCAACCCATTTCTACCCCATTTCCCCCCATTTCCCCCCCATTTCCCCCCATTTCCCCCCCATTTCCAACCCATTTTCCCCCCATTTCCCCCCCATTTCCCCCCCATTTCCAACCCATTTCCACCCCATTTCCAACCCATTTCTAACCCATTTCCCCCCCATTTCCAACCCATTTCCAACCCATTTCCAACCCATTTCCAACCCATTTCTAACCCATTTCCCCCCAATTTCCCCCCCGTTTCTAACCCATTTCCTACCCATTTCTAACCCATTTCCAACCCATTTCTAACCCATTTCTACCCCATTTTTCCCCATTTCTAACCCATTTCTAACACATTTTTTCCCATTTCTACCCCATTTCCACCCATTTCCAACCCATTTCCGACCCATTTCCGACCCATTTCCGACCCATTTCTGACCCATTTCTAACCCATTTCCCCCCCATTTCTACCCCATTTCTACCCCATTTCTAACCCATTTCCCCCCATTTCCAACCCATTTCTACCCCATTTCCCCCCCATTTCTACCCCATTTCCAACCCATTTTTCCCCATTTCCAACCCATTTCCAACCCATTTCCAACCCATTTCCAACCCATTTCTAACCCATTTCCCCCCATTTCTAACCCATTTCTAACCCATTTTTCCCCATTTCTACCCCATTTCTACCTCATTTCTACCCCATTTCTACCCCATTTCTAACCTGTTTTTCCCCATTTCCAACCCATTTCCAACCCATTTCTAACCCATTTCCCCCCCATTTCCCCCCCATTTCCAACCCATTTCCCCCCCATTTCCAACCCATTTCCAACCCATTTCTAACCCATTTTTCCCCATTTTTCCACCCATTTCCAACCCATTTCTAACCCATTTCCCCCCATTTCTAACCCATTTCTAACCCATTTTTCCCCATTTCTACCCCATTTCTACCTCATTTCTACCCCATTTCTACCCCATTTCTAACCTGTTTTTCCCCATTTCCAACCCATTTCCAACCCATTTCCAACCCATTTCTAACCCATTTCCCCCCCATTTCCCCCCCATTTCCAACCCATTTCCCCCCCATTTCCAACCCATTCCCCCCCATTTCCAACCCATTTCCCCCCCATTTCCAACCCATTTCCCCCCCATTTCCCCCCCATTTCCCCCCCATTTCCAACCCATTTCTATTTCCCCCCCATTTCCCCCCCATTTCCAACCCATTTCCAACCCATTTCTAACCCATTTTTCCCCATTTTTCCACCCATTTCCAACCCATTTCCAACCCATTTCTACCCCATTTCCAACCCATTTACAACCCGTTTCTAACCGGTTCCCCCCCCGGTGGGCAGGCGCGGTGGAGGTGCCGTCGTGGCCCTGCGACCCGTCGCGCACGCTCATCGCCCACGACCCGCGGCGCCGCCGCATCGTCTCCTACGGCAGCGGCTACGGCGGCAACTCCCTGCTGGGCAAGAAGGGCTTCGCGCTGCGCGTGGCGGCCGCCATGGCCCGCGACGAGGGCTGGCTGGCAGAGCACATGCTGGTGCGGCCCCCACCGGGTCCCCCCGGCGGGCAACCGGCTTATAGTGGGCTTCGAACGGGGCTATAACGGGGTGTAATGGGGTTTAATGGTGTTATAATGGGGTATAAAGGGGTTACAATGGGTTATAACGGGGTGTAATGGGGTAGTAATGGGGTTATAATGGGGTTATAGTGGGGTGTAATGGGGTGTAACGGGGTGTAACGGGGTATAATGGTGTTGTAAGGGTGTGTAAGAGGATGTAATGGGGTTACAATGGAGTATAGTGGGGGTATAGTGAGGTTATAATGGGGTGTAATGGGGTTTAATGGGGTAATAATGGGTTATAATGGGGTGTAAGGGGGTGTAATGGGGTGTAAGGGGGTTATAATGGGGTGTAATGGGGTTACAGTGGGGTGTAACGGGGTGTAATGGGGGTGTAACGGGGTGTAATGGGGTTGTAATGGGGTGTAAGAGAATGTAATGGGGTTATAATGGAGTATAATGGGGGTATTGTGAGGTTATAATGGGGTGTAATGGGGTTTAATGGGGTCATAGTGGGGTGTAAAGGGGTTGTAATGTGTTATAATGGGGTGTAAGGGGGTTATAAGGGGGTGTAACGGGGTGTAGCGGTTATAATGGGGTGTAAGAGAGTGTAATGGGGTTATAATGGAGTATAATAGGGTTATAATGGGGGTATAGTGAGGTTGTAATGGGGTAATAATGGGTTATAATGGGGTGTGAGGGGGTGTAATGGGGTTGTAATGGGTTATAATGGGGTGTAAGGAGGTTATAGTTGGGTGTAATGGGGTGTAAGGCGGTTATAATGTGGTGTGATGGGTTTAGAATGGGGTGTAATGGGGTTAGAATGGGGTTATGGGGGATAATGGGGTTATAGTGGGGTTTAATGGGGCTATAGTGGGGGATAATGGGGTTTTAATGGGGCTATATTGGGGATTATGGGGTTATAATGGGGTGTAATGGGGATAATGTTATAATGGGGTGTAATCGGTTTATAATGGGGTTATAATGGGTTGTAATGGATTTATAATGGGGTTATAATGGGGTGTAATGGGGTTATAATGGAGTATAATGGGGTGTAATGGAGTTTTAATGGATTATAAAAGGGCTTAATGGGGCATAATGGGTATAATGGTGTTTTAATGGCTTATAATGGGTTGTAATGCGGTGTAATGGGTTTGTCATGGGGTGTAATGGGTGATAATGGGTGGTTCTTGTGTGATTTTTGATGGGTTTTGAGTGATTCTTGATGACTTTTGAGTAGCTCTTGAAGGTTTTCATGGGTTTTGATGCTTTTTGGCAGTTCTTGATGGTTTTTAATGGTTCTTAATGAGTTTGGGGTGATTTTGGATGGATTTTGCCGGGTTTTGAGTGGGTTTGCCCATTTTTGACCTGTTTTCCCCCATTTTTGTGTCGTTCCCCCCCCATAGATCGTGGGGTTTGAGGACCCCCGGGGCCGCAAGCGGTACCTGGCGGGCGCCTTCCCCAGTGCCTGCGGCAAAACCAACCTGGCCATGATGCGGGCGGCCCTGCCCGGCTATCACGTGACCTGCGTGGGCGATGACATCGCCTGGATGCGCTTCGACCACCAAGGTGGGGCCCGACCCACACGTGTGGGGCTCAGCGCCTGTGGGGCGGCCCATAGGGCTGTGGGCGTTGGGCGTCAATGGCTATGGGGTTGCACCATCGGTGATGGGTGTCGTTGGGTAGTGGGGGTCACAGAGCTGTTGGCCCCATTGATTCCCATTGAACCCCATTGATTCCCATTGAACCCCATTGATTCCCATTGACCCCATTGATTCCCATTGAACCCCATTGATTCCCATTCATTCCCAAGGACCCCATTGAACCCCATTGATAGCCGTTGACCCCATTGATTCCTATTGACTCCCATTGAGCCCCATTGAGCCCCATTGACTCCCATTGAACCCCATTGATTCCCATTGATTCTTATTGACCCCACTGAACCCCAGTGATTCCCATTGAACCCCATTGATTCCCATTGATTCTTATTGACCCCATTGGACCCCAATGATTCCCATTGAACCCCATTGACCCCATTGATTCCCATTGATTCTTATTGACCCCATTGAACCCCAATTATTCCCATTGAACCCCATTGATTCCCATTGATTCTTATTGACCCCATTGAACCCCAATGATTCCCATTGAACCCCATTGACCCCATTCATTCCCATTGACCCCACTGATTCCTGATGACCCCATTGAACCCCATTGATTCCCACTGAGCCCCATTCATTCCCATTGACCCCATTGATAGTATTGATCCCCATTGACCCCATTGATTCCCATTTACCCCCATTGCCCCCCAGGCCGCCTCCGCGCCATCAACCCCGAGTGCGGCTTCTTCGGGGTGGCCCCGGGCACGTCGGAGGCCACCAACCCAGTGGCCATGGCCACCATCCGCCGCGACACCATCTTCACCAACGTGGGGCTCACCAGCACCGGCGACGTCTATTGGGAGGGCATCGGCCAATCCCTGCCGCCCGACGTCACCCTCACCTCCTGGCGCGGCCAATCCTGGAAGCCCGGTGAGGCTCCGCCCCCCCCCCCCCCCAACCCATTGAAACCCCCGGGAATGGGGCTGCTCTCTGATTGGTCCCTTCCTTCCATTCCCCGCTCTGTGATTTGTCCATCCCCCCATCGCCGCTCTCTGATTGGTGCTTTACCCCCATCACCATTCTCTGATTGGTCCATCCCCTCCATCCCTGCTCTCTGATTACTCCACCCCCTCCATCCCCGCTCTCTGATTGCTCCATCCCCTCCATCCCCGCTCTCTGATTGCTCCATCCCCTCCATCCCTGCTCTCTGATTGGTCCATCCCCTCCATCCCTGCTCTCTGATTGGTCCATCCGCCCCATCCCTGCTCTCTGATTGGTCCATCTCCTCCATCCCCGCTCTCTGATTAATCCATGCCCCCCATCCCTGCTCTCTGATTGGTCCATCCGCCCCATCCCTGCTCTCTGATTGGTCCATCCCCCCTATCCCCGCTCTCTGATCCATCCCCTCCATCCCCGCTCTCTGATTGGTCCATCCGCCCCATCCCTGCTCTCTGATTGGTCCATCTCCTCCATCCCCGCTCTCTGATTAATCCATGCCCCCCATCCCTGCTCTCTGATTGGTCCATCCCCTCCATCCCCACTCTCTGATTGCTCCATCCCCTCCATCCCTGCTCTCTGATTGGTCCATCCCCTCCATCCCTGCTCTCTGATTGGTCCATCCCCTCCATCCCCGCTCTCTGATTGGTCCGTTCCCCCCCCAGGTGACCCCGAGCCCTGCGCCCACCCCAACGCCCGCTTCTGTGCCCCGGCCTCCAACTGCCCCAGCCTGGACCCGGCCTGGGAGGACCCCGAGGGCGTCCCCATCGACGCCATCATCTTTGGGGGGCGGCGCCCCGAGGGTGAGGCTCCGCCCCCTTCACACCCCCCCGTCAGCCAATAGGGTTACAGCGTGGCTCTGACGTCACAATGGCCCCCCGTTTCCAGGCGTCCCATTGGTGTTCGAGGCCTTCAGCTGGGAGCACGGCGTCTTCCTGGGCAGCGCCATGCGGAGTGAGGCCACTGCTGCTGCCGAGCACAAGGGTAGGGACCCATAACCGGGGCTTCTGCCCCATAACCAGGGCCTGGGACCCATAACCGGGGCCTCTGCCCCATAACCAGGCCCTAGGGACCCATAATCAGGGCCTCGGGACGCTTAACTGGGGCTTGGGACTCATAACCAGGGCCTGTGACCCATAACCAGGTTCTAGCACCCCATAATCACCCCCATCACCATCTAACCCCATAGCCGCCTCCCAGTGCCCCATAACCACCTCCCATCACCCCATAGCCCCATCCCGTTGCTCCGTAAGTGCCCCATAGCCACCCCCTATCACCCCATCACCCCCTCCCCTTGCCTCGTCAGTGCCCCATCACCCCCTCGCACTGCCCCATAAGCGCCCCATAACCCCCCGTATGGCCTTGCCCCACAGGCCGGCAGCTGCTCCACGACCCCTTGGCCATGCGCCCTTTCTTCGGCTACAACGCGGGGCAGCACCTCCAGCACTGGTTGGACGTCGGGGCCCGCGCCGGCGCCCGCCCGCCCCGCATCTTCCACGTCAATTGGTTCCTGCGCGACCAATCGGGAGCCTTCGTGTGGCCGGGCTTCGGGCACAACGCCCGCGTGCTGGCCTGGATCTGCGCGCGCGTCGGCGGCGAGGCCGGCGCCGTGGCCACCCCCATCGGGTTGATCCCGGAGGAGGGGGCCCTGGAGCTGCGGGGGCTGCGGGGGCTGCGGCACCGGGACCTCTTCCCCATGGATCGGCCCTTCTGGGAGCGGGAGTGCCGCGAGCTCAGGGCCTTCTATGGGGAGCACTTCGGCAAGCACCTGCCCAGGGAGGTCATGGCGCAGCTGGAGGCGCTGGAGGGCCGGCTCCGCAAGATGTAGGGCGCCGATTGGCCCGGTGGCCAATGCGCAGCCACGAGGCCGCGTGGTTGGGCGATGGGGTTGGGCCGTGGGTGGTCATCGGCGCCGTTGGGCAACGGGGATGGGTGTCTTCATGGGCAATGGGTAGGGGTCATGGTTGGCCAATGGGGATGAGCAACGGGTGGTTATCGGTGTGGTTGGCCAATGGGGATGGGTGTCATCATGGGCAATGGGTAGGTGTCATGGTTGGCCAATGGGGATGAACAATGGGTGGTTATCGGCGTGGTTGGCCAATGGGGATGGGTGTCTTCTTGGGCAATGGGGATGGGTGGCATCGTGGTTGGCCAATGGGGATGGGTGTCTCCATGGGCAATGGGTAGGGGTCATGGTTGGCCAATGGGGATGAGCAACGGGTGGTTATCGGTGTGGTTGGCCAATGGGGATGGGTGTCTTCATGGGCAATGGGTAGGTGTCATGGTTGGCCAATGGGGATGGGTGTCTTCATGGGCAATGGGTAGGTGTCATGGTTGGCCAATGGGGATGGGTATCATGTTGGTTGGCCAATGGGGATGAGCAATGGGTGGTTATTGGCGTGGCTGGCCAATCAGCAGTCATTTGATAGCATGGTTGGCCAATGGAGATGAGCAATGGGTGGGTATCATCATAGTTGGCCAATGGGGATGGGTATCATGGTGGTTGGCCAATGGGGATGAGCAATGGGTGGGTATAATCATGGTTGGGCAATGGGGATAGGTATTATGGTGGTTGGCCAATGGGGATGGGCACTGAGTGGGCACCATCATGGTTGGCCAATGGGTGCCCATTAGTTGACCAACGGCCAATCAGCACCCATTGGGCGCCATGGGTTGACCAATGGCTATGGCCAATGGGCGCCATCGTGGTTGACCAATGGGTGCCGTCATTGGGTGCCCACGGCCGCCATCCTGCTCACACCCCATTGGCCGCCGCGTGCCCAGCGCCCCCCCTCATTGGCCGGCCACCACCTCACCCCCTGCCAAACCCCAACCCTTGCGGTGCTCTGATTGGCCCTCGGCGGAGCTCCACGCACCCCATTGGCTGAGAGATGGCCCCACCCTCCCATTGGCCAATGGGAGGAGGCAGCGCTTTCATGGACCAATAAAGTAGCCCCTTGAAGGGGGGGGCGTGGCTTTGAACCGCGGTCGCGTGTCCTTATTGGGGCTGCGTCTATAGTGACGTCAGAGGGGCGGGGCTTACCTGCGGAGGATCCAAAACCCATTTGGGGGGGGGGAGATTAAAGGGCGCCAAGAGGGAGGGGCCAAACGCCCCCCGCAGCAGCCAATCAGGAGCCACCCTCTACACCCTTATCAGCCAATCGGGAGCCGCCCTGCCGACACACCTGTAACAGCCAATCAGCAGCCGCCGCTTATCGCGCTCTGTCTCTCTCTCCCCCCCCTCCCATTTAACAGCCAATCAGCAGCCGGCTCTTATCGCTCTCCCCCCCCCCCTCCCCCCCCCAGCAGGCTCCCTTTGCCCTGCGCACGTGACCCCCCCATGTCCAATCAGCGCCCGCCCCTCCCCTCCGCCGTGCGTGGCCACGCCCCCCCCCCCCGTTGCGTCGCCAGGGGACGTAAACAGGCGGCGGGCGGCGGGCGCGCGCGGGCGCGGCGGGCTCTGATTGGTCAGCGGTAACAATGGGGGGAGGGAGCGGGGCCGGGCCCTGATTGGTCGGAGAGGGGGTGGGCGCGGGAAGCGGCAGCGGGCGCCAAGAGGAGCCCCTCGGGTTCTGATTGGCTGAGGAGCGCGGGAAAAAGGGGGAGGGGGAGGGGGGGGTTGTTGCTGTGGTAACCGGAAGCCCCGCCCCTCGCCTTTGCAGGCAGCCAATGGGGTCGCAGAGCAGCAGCGGGGGGGCGGGGCCGGAAGAGGAGGAGAGGGGGGAGGGGCAGGAGGAGGATGACGTCGACCTGAGGCGGGTCCTGGCCCTGCTGCTGGGCAGGTGAGGGGGGGGCTGTGGGGGGCTCGATGGGTCACGGTGGGGCTCTATGGGGCTCTATGGGGTCTCTGTGGGGCTCTATGGGGTCTCTATGGGGCTCTATGGGGTGTCTATGGGGGCTCTATGGGGCTCTATGGGGTCTCTGTGGGGCTCTATGGGGCTCTATGGGGCTCTATGGGGTGTCTATGGGGTCGCTATGGGGTCTCTGTGGGGCTCTATGGGGTCTCTATGGTTCCCTATGGGTCTCTATGTGTCTCTATGGGTCTCTATAGGTCTCTGTGGGTCCCTATAGGGCTCCATGGGGTCTCTATTGGTCCCTATGGGTCTCTATACGTCTCTATGGGTCCCTATAGGGCTCCATGGGGTCTCTATAGGTCCCTATGGGGGTCTGTAGGGTCTCTATGGGTCTCTGTTGGTCTTTATGGTTCTCTATGGGTCCCTATGTGTCTCTATGGGTCTTTGTTGTCTCTCTGTGGTTCTCTATGTGTCTCTATGGGTCTCTATGTGTCCCTATGGGTCTCTATGGTTCTCTATGGGTCCCTATGTGTCTCTATGGGTCTTTGTTGTGTCCCTATGGATCTCTATGGGTCCCTATGGGTCTCTGTGGGTCTCTATGGGTCTCTATGGGTCTTTGTTGTCTCTCTGTGGTTCTCTATGGGTCTCTATGGGTCTCTATGGGTCCCTATGGGTCTCTATGGGTCCCTATGGGTCTCTATGGGTCTCTATGGGTCTCTATGGGTCCCTATGGGTCTCTATGGGTCCCTATGGGTCTCTATGGGTCCCTATGGGTCTCTATGGTGTTTCTATGGGGCTGCCCCACAGGGGACGGGCCGGCCGGGACCCCCCGGATGAGGAAGAGGAAGAGGAAGAGCCCTGGGGGTGGGGCGCCGCTGACGTCACGGCCCCCGGTAGGAGGGGGCGGGGCCTGGGAGGGGAGGGGCCTAAGGGCTTTCCTTATAAGGGAGGGCGGGGTGGCCCCGCCCCTCCTTTCTGACATCATTCATCTAAGCCCCGCCCCCTCCGGACACGCGGGCTCTGGATGGGCACGAGCTGAAAGCTCAACTCCTATTGGCCCGCGGGAAAGGGGCGGGGCCTGGACCCACCGAGGAGAACCTGCCCCGGCTGCTGCGGCAGGTGAGTGAGGGCTATGGGGCGGCTATGGGGCAGCTATGGGGCGATATGGGGTAGCTATGGGGCGCTATGGGGTGGCTATGGGGTGGCTGTGGGGTGCTGTGGGGCGCTATGGGGCAGCTATGGGGCGGCTATGGGGCGCTATGCGGTTGTCTATGGGGTGTCTATGGGGTGTCTGTGGGGCACTGTGGGGTGTCTATGGGGTGTTATAGGGGGTACAGGCAGCGTGTTGCTCCTCATAGTGCTGCGGGGTCAGCCGAGGACGCACTCCCTCTGCTCTATGGGGCTCTGTGGGGTTTCTAGGGGTCTCTATGGGGTCTCTGTGGGTCTCTATGGGGCTCTGTGGGGTCTCTATGGGTCTGTAAGGGTCTCTGTGGGGGCTCTGTGGGGTCTCTGGGTCTCTAAGGGTCTCTATGGGGGCTCTGTGGATCTCTAAGGGTCTCTATGGGATCTCTGTGGGTCTCTAAGGGTCTCTATGGGGTCTCTATGGGTCTCTATGGGATCTCTGTGGGTCTCTAAGGGTCTCTATGGGGTCTCTATGGGTCTCTATGGGGTCTCTATGGGTCTCTATGGGTCTCTCTCTCCCCCCAGCGTGAATGGGGCCGGTGCCGCAACAGCAGCTTCTCCTATGGGGAGCGCTCCCTGCTGAGCTCCCAGTGAGTACAAGGGGTGGGGGGGGGGTGCAATGGGCACTTATGGGGCGCCCCATAACCACCCCCCCTTCTGCCCCCCAAGTTTCCTGCCCAATCACGAGGCCTTCGCTGACTCCTACCCCCAAAAGGCTTTTTGTGGCCTCTTCTCCCCCGATGGCTCCCTCTTTGTCTCGGCCTGCCAAGGTGCCTGTGGGGTGCTATGGGGCGCTATGGGGCGCTATGGGGTCTCTATGGGGGGTATTGGGGTCTATGGGGCTCAGGAAGGGGTTTATGGGGTGTCTATGGGGTCTCAAAGGGCATCTGTGGGTCTCTATGGAGGGATGTTGGTCTCTTTGGGGTGTCTATGGGGCTCTGTGGGTCTATGGGGAGTTATGGGGGATCTGTGGGGCTCCATGGGATGTCTGTGGGGCTCTATTAGTCTCTATGGGGTGTTTAATGGGCTCTATGGGGAGATGTGGGGGATCTGTTGGTTGTCTGTAGGGGTCTATGGGGTCTCTCTCTGTGGGTCTCTGGGGTCTCTATGGGGTCTCTATGGGTCTCTGTGGGTCTCTATGGGGTCTCTATGGGGTCTCTATGGGTCTCTATGGGGTCTCTATGGCTCTGCCCCAACGTCGCCCCCTGCTGGCTCCGCCCCCAGACCACACCCTGCGCTTCTATTGGTCGAGGGAGGGCTCCCGGCTCCGCCCCTTCCGCTCCGCCCGCGCCCGTGACGTCGGCTGGAGCATCCTGGACGTGGCCTTCAGCCCCGACGCCTCCCAGTGCCTCTACTGCAGCTGGTCCAACTACGGTCTGCCCCATAGCGCCGGGGAGGACCCACGCCCCATAGCGGGGTGCTCTGCCCCATAGCGGGAGGGCTGCCCCATAGCGGGGGGGCTCTGCCCCACAGCGGGGGGCTCTGCCCCATAGGGAGAATCTCTGCCCCACAGCGGGGTGCTCTGCCCCATAGGGAGAATCTCTGCCCCACAGCAGGGGGCTTTGCCCCATAGGGAGCAGTTCTGCCCCATAGCGGAGGAGCGCTGCCCCATAGCAGGGGCGCTGCCCCATAGCAGGGTGCTCTGCCCCATAGCGGGGTGCTCTGTGCCATAGCTGGGGGCTCCGTCCCATAGCAGGGGGCTGCCACATAGCGGGGGGACTCTGCCCCATAAGATGGGCTTTGCCCCATAGGATGGGTTCTGCTCCATAGAGCGGGGGTGTGCTCCATATGAGGGGAGCACTGCCCCATACCGGGGGGGCTCTGCCCCATAGCAGGAGCTCTGCCCCATAGAGGGAGGGCTGCCCCATAGAGGGATATTCCAGCCAATGGGAGTGGAGCTTGCCCCCCCACCCACTGGGGTTATTGAGTGGTCCAGGGGGGCGTGGCTTACGGGAAGGGGGCGTGGTCAGTCAGTAGGGGAGGGGCTTAAGGGGTTGGGGGCGGGGATTGTGTAGGACACGCCCCCTTCTGCCCCCCTTCTCCAGTGCATGTCTACGACATCTATGGTGATGGAGACACGCACACGGCTCTGGACTTGAGGTATGGGGCTCTATGGGGTGCGGTATGGGGGCTGTGGGGCTCTATGGGGTCAGCTATGGGGCTGTATGGGGGTCTGGGGGGTGGGTTATGGGGTCTGTGGGTCTCTATGGGGTCAGCTATGGGGCTCTATGTGGGTCTGTGGGGTGGGTTATGGGGTCTGTGGGGCTCTATGGAGTAGGTTATGGGGTCTATGGACTTCTCTGGGGTGGGTTTTAACTTCTATGGGGCTGTATGGGGTGAGTTATGGGGTCTATAGGGCTCTATGGGGTGCGTTGTGGGCTCTATGGGGCTCTGTGGGGTGAGTTATGGGCTCTATGGGTTTGGGTTACGGGCTCTATGGGGCTCTATGAACATGGACACGGACCCAATGGACGCCAGGTCACCCCCCATTGGTGTCTATGGGTCCCAGCCCCACACGTTCCCCCCGCCCCGCAGGCCGGAGGAGCGCCGCTTCGCCGTGTTCTCGTTGGCCGTGGGGCCGGACGGGCGCGAGGTGCTGGGGGGCGGCAGCGACGGCTGCATCTACGTCTACGACCGCGAGGTGCAGCGGCGCACGCTGAGGGTCAGCCCATGTGTGGGGCAGGGGGAGCTGTGGGGCTGGGCCCCACGGAAGGGCTCTCAATGGGGGTTAAGGGCCTGTATGGGGCGGCTAAGCCCCCCGCATCCATGGGTCTGACCCACGCTTCTGGGTCTGCCCCACATCTATGGGTCTGCCCCACATCTATGGGTCTGCCCCACATCTATGGGTCTGCCCCACATCTATGGGTCTGCCCCACAGGTGGAGGCCCACGAGGACGACGTGAACGCGGTGGCGCTGGCGGACGCTGGGGGGCAGCTCCTGCTCTCGGGGGGGGACGACGGCGTCACCCGCGCCTGGGACCGGCGCTGCCTGGGGCAGGATCGGGCCCGCCCCGTGGGGCTGCTCACGGGGCACCGCGACGGCGTCACCTTCCTGCACCCGCGGGTGCGCTGCGGGGTCAATGGGGCGCTGTGGGGTCAATGGGGCGCTGTGGGAGTCAATGGGGGTCAATGGGGTGCTGTGGGGTCAATGGGGGGCTGTGGGAGTGAATGGGGGTCAGTGGGAGTGAATGGGGGTCAATGGGGTCAATGGGGCGCTGTGGGAGTCAATGGGGGTCAGTGGGAGTGAATGGGGGTCAGTGGGGTCAATGGGGGGCTATGGGAGTGAATGGGGGTCAGTGGGAGTGAATGGGGGTCAATGGGGGGCTATGGGAGTGAATGGGGGTCAGTGGGAGTGAATGGGGGTCAATGGGGGGCTGTGGGAGTGAATGGGGGTCAGTGGGAGTCAATGGGGGTCAATGGGGCGCTGTGGGAGTCAATGGGGGTCAGTGGGAGTGAATGGGGGTCAGTGGGGGGCTGTGGGAGTGAATGGGGGTCAGTGGGGGGCTATGGGAGTGAATGGGGGTCAGTGGGGTCAGTGGGGGGCTATGGGAGTGAATGGGGGTCAATGGGGTCAGTGGGAGTGAATGGGGGTCAGTGGGGTCAATGGGGGTCAGTTGGGGTCAGTGGGGGTCAATGGGGGTCAGTGGGGTCAATGGGGGGCTATGGGAGTGAATGGGGGTCAATGGGGTCAATGGGGGGCTATGGGAGCGAATGGGAGTGAATGGGGCTCAGTGGGGTCAGTGGGGGGCTATGGGAGCGAATGGGAGTGAATGGGGCTCAGTGGGAGTGAATGGGGGTCAATGGGGGGCTATGGGAGTGAATGGGGGTCAATGGGGGGCTATGGGAGTCAATGGGGGGCTGTGGGAGTGAATGGGGGTCAATGGGGTCAATGGGGGGCTATGGGAGCGAATGGGGCTCAGTGGGAGTGAATGGGGGTCAGTGGGAGTGAATGGGGACAATGGCTCTCAATGGGTCCCTATAGGTCCCAATGGTTCTCTATGGGTTCCAGTGGGTCTCTATGGGTCCCAATGTGTCTCTGTGGGTTCCAGTGTGTCTCTATGGGTCCCAGTGGTTCTCTATGGGTCCCAATGGGTCTCTATGGGTCTGTATGGGTCCCAATGGGTCTCTATGGGTCCCAATGGGTCTCTATGGGTCCCAATGGGTCTCTATGGGTCGCAGTGGGTCTCTATGGGTCTCTATGGGTCGCAGTGGGTCTCTATGGGTCTCTATGGGTCGCAGTGGTTCTCTATGGGTCTCTATGGGTCCCTATGGGTCGCAGTGGTTCTCTATGTCTCTCTATGGTTCTCTATGGGTCCCTATGGGTCCGTATGGGTCCGTATGGGTCTCTATGGGTCCCAATGGTTCCCTATGGTTCCCCATGGGTCTGTGTGTGCCTCCGCGCGGGCAGGGGGACGCCCGCTACGTGGTGTCCAACTCCAAGGACCAGACGGCCAAGCTGTGGGACCTGCGGCGCCCGGCGGGGCCCGGCGGGCTCGAGGCCACGCGCAGGGCGGTGGCGCGGCAGAGCTGGGACTACCGATGGCAGCGCGCCCCACGCAGAGGTGCCGGGGGGCACAGCCCGGTGGGGCACGTGGGGGGGATATGGGGCGATATGGGGTGTCTATGGGGAGCTGGGGGGGGATATGGGGTGTCTATGGGGTGTCTATGGGGTGTCTATGGGGAGCTGTGGGGGGATATGGGGGCTATGGGGGGATATGGGGTGTCTATGGGGTGTCTGTGGGGAGCTGTGGGGGGATATGGGGGCTATGGGGGGATATGAGTCACTATGGGGTGTCTATGGGGAGCTGGGGGGGGATATGGGGGGATATGGGGCGATATGAGTCACTATGGGGTGTCTGTGGGGAGCTGTGGGGGGATATGGGGTGTCTATGGGGAGCTGGGGGGTGATATGGGTGCTATGGGGTGATATGGGGAGCTGTGGGGGCTATGGGGGGATATGGGGTGTCTATGGGGGCTATGGGGGGATATGGGGAGCTGTGGGGTGATATGGGTGCTATGGGGTGATATGGAGAGCTGTGGGGGCACTATGGGTGCTATGGGGTGATATGGGGCACTATGGGGGATATGGGGTGTCTATGGGGAGCTATGGGGGCTAAGGGGGGATATGGGGAGCTGTGGGGGCTATGGGGCCTATGGGGGGATATGGGGCGCTATGGGGGGATATGGGGAGCTGTGGGGGCTATGGGGGGCTATGGGGCGCTATGAGGGACTATGGGGAGCTGTGGGGGCTATGGGGGATATGGGGAGCTGTGGGGGCTATGGGGGACTATGGGGTGCTATGGGGGATATGGGGGGTATGGGGTGTCTATGGGGAGCTGTGGGGGCTATGGGGCCTATGGGGGCTATGGGACGCTATGGGGGACTATGGGGAGCTGTGGTAGCTATGGGACACTATGGGGAGCTGTGGGGGCTATGGGGCACTCTGGGGTGTCTAAGGGGAGCTATGGGGGGCTCTGGGGTGTCTATGGGGGTCTATGGGCACTATGGGGCTCTATGGGTGGCTGTGGGGCACTATGTGGTGTCTATGGGGCTTTATGGGTGTCTGTGGGTCTCAATAGGGTGTCTGTGTGGCTCTATGGGAGGGCTATGAGGGCCTATTGGGGGCTGTGGGGGTGTGTGGGGCTCTATGGGTGTATATGGGGCTCGATAGGTTGGGGGTGTCTATGGAGCTCTATGGGGGCTCTGTGGGGTGTCTATGGGGCTCCATAGGGTGTCTATGGGGTGTCTATGGGGCTCGATAGGGTGTCTGTGGGGATCCATGGGGTGTCTATGGGGCTCCATAGGGTGTCTATGGGGATCTATGGGGTGTCTATGGGGCTCCATAGGGTGTCTATGGGGATCCATGGGGTGTCTATGGGGCTCCATAGGGTGTCTATGGGGATCTATGGGGTGTCTATGGGGCTCGATAGGGTGTCTATGGGGATCTATGGGGTGTCTATGGGTGTCTATGGGGCTCAATGGGGTGTCTGGATGTCTATGGGGTGTCTATGGGTATCTATGGGGCGCTATGACGTCACCGCCCCCTCCCCCCCCCGCAGCTCTGACGTCACCGCCGTTGCCGGGCGACAGCTCGCTGATGACGTTCCGCGGTCACGTGGTGCTGAACACGCTGCTGCGCTGCCGCCTGGCCCCGCCCCCCGGCGACGGCGGCGGCCAATACCTGAGCGCGGGCTGCGCCACGGGGGCCGTGATTGGTGAGCGCGGCGGCCAATGGGGGCGCGAGGGGCGGGGCCGCTTTGGGGCGGCCAATGAGGAGCGAGGGCCGTGACTCCGCCTCCTCCCATTGGCAGTCTATGACGTGCTGACCGGGAGGCCCGTGCGGCGCCTGACCAATCACAGCGGCTGCGTGCGTGACGTCAGCTGGCACCCGCAGGGCGGGGCCCTCGCCAGCGCCTCGGTGGGCGGGGCTTGAAGGGGCGGGGCCTGGGGGGGGGCTATGGGGTCTCTATGGGTCTCTGGCATGTGTGTGGGTCACTGTGGGTTCTCTATGGGTTCTCTGTGGGTCTCTATGGGTCCCTATGGGTCCCTATGGGTCTCTATGGGTCTCTATGGGGTCTCTGTGCGTCTCTATGGCGTGTGTGGGTCACTGTGGGTTCTCTGTGGGTCTCTATGGGGTCTCTGTGGGTCTCTATGGGTCTCTATGGGGTCTCTATGTGGTTTTATGGGTCTCTATGATGTGTCTGTGGGTCTTTATGGGGTCCCTATGGACCTCTATGGGTCCCTATGGACCTCTATGGGTCCCTATGGGTCCCTGACCCCTCTTCCCCCGCAGTGGGACGGCTCCATTCGCCTCTGGACCTATCAGGACCCCCAGGACGAGCCAATGGGGGAGCTGCAGGGGGGGGACCCCCCCTAAGCTCCGCCCCCTCCCACCTGCCCCATAGCACCTGCCCCACAATAAACCTCTGTGACCCCCAAGTCAGCCCCTTCGCCTTCTTCTATGGGTTCTATGGGGGGCTATGGGGCTCTATGGGTCTCCATGGGGTGTCTGTGGGGCTCTATACACCCCCTATAGCGCCCCATAAGTGACCCCTCCTCGTCCCTCGCTTCCCCCCTTGAGGCCCCCCCCCCAATGTCCTCTCTCTGCCCTTTGGCCACCTGTTATCCACAAGCCTATGGGGCGCCTATAGGGGGCTATGGGGCGGCTATGGCGCGCCATGGGGCGGCTATGGGACCGTGTGGGGCGGCTATGGGGCGCTATGGGGCAGCTATGGAGCGCTATGGGATGGCTATGGGGACCTATGGCGCGGCTGTGGGGCGCTATGGGCTGCTGTGGGGCGCTGATCCATGGGCTGTGCTATGGGGCAGCGGCGGTCATGGCATCCCCCCTCTTCCCCCGGGTCCACGCTCTGGCCCTGGCGCTACTTGTGGGGCTGGGCCCCACACTGAAGGCTCGAGCAGATCCCCACAGCATCTTGGCTTCGCCCCATAACCTGCTGGAGACGTGAGTCTATGGGGCTCCATTGGGCTCTATGGGGTGGCTATGGGGGCTATGGGGGTCTATGGGGCTGGAGGGAGTTGTTATGGGGCTCTGTGGGGCTATGTTCATCTATGGGGCTATGATGGGGATGTGGGGCTGGAAAGGAGTTATGGGGCAGGGCTGCCCTATGGGGCTGGGAGGGGGCTCTCTGGGGCTGGGGTCCCCATCTATAGGGGCTGGGACCACATCATGGAGCCTGGGGCTCTATCTATGGGTCTGGGTCCCTACCTATGGGGTTTGGGCTCTATCTATGGGGGTTTGGGATCTATCTATGGGTCTAGGTCACATATGTGGGTCTTGGGTCTCTATGGGTCTGGGTCGCCCCTCTGCCCCCTTGCCCCACACTTATGGGTCCTGCCCCCCACTTCTGGTTCCCTCCCCCCCATTTATGACTTCCCCCCACTTATGGGCCCCCCCCACTTATGAGTCCCTGCCCCCCACTTATGTGTCATCCCCACCCCTTATGCCTCCCAGCCCCACACTTATGACTCCTCCCCACACTTATGGCTCCCTGCCCCACACTTATGATCCCCAGCCCCACATTTATGACTCTCCACCCCACACGTATGACTCCCCGCCCCACACTTATGGGTGTCCCCCCCCCCCGTGCCCCACACTTATGGGTCCCGTCCCCCCCCCGTGCCCCACACTTATGGGTCCCGTCCCCCCCCCGTGCCCCACACTTATGGGTCCCGTCTCCCCCCCCCGTGCCCCACACTTATGTGCCCCACACTTATGGGTCCCGTCTCCACCCCCCGTGCCCCACACTCATGGCTCCCAGCCCCACACTTATGGCCCCCCCCCCGTGCCCTACACTTCTGGGTGTCCCCCCCCCGTGCCCCACACTTATGGGTGTCCCCCCCCGTGCCCCACACTTATGGGTCCCCACCCGTGCCCCACACTTATGGGTCGTCCCCCCCCCGTGCCCCACACTTATGGGCCCCCCCCCCCCCGTGCCCCACACTTATGGGTCCGCCCCCCCCGTGCCCCACACTTATGGGTGTCCCCCCCCCGTGCCCCACACTTATGGGTCCCGTCCCCCCCCCCCCCGTGCCCCACACTTATGGCTCCCAGCCCCACACTTATGGCCCCCCCCGTGCCCCACACTTATGGGTCCCCCCCCCCCCCACACTTCGTGCCCCACACTTATGGGTCCCCACCCGTGCCCCACACTTATGGGTGCCCCCCCCCCCGTGCCCCACACTTATGGGTCCCCCCCCCCCCCCCTGTGCCCCACAGACGCCTCCTGCGCTCGGCGGGCTCCTGGACGGCTCTGCTGGCTCTGTCCCTGGCCGTGGCCTCCCTGCCGCTCCTCCGCCCGACAGGGGGCGCCGTGGCGCGGGCCGCGGCTCGCTGGGCCGTGGGGGCCGCTCTGTCCCGCGGCGCCCCGCGCTGGCTGTGGGACTCGTTGGTGGCCGCTACGGGGCGCTGCTGGGCCCGAGGCGCTGTCCATGGTGGCGCCCTCCTCCTGCCCTACGGCGACCCCCGCAGCTGCCGGGCCCACGGCCACCAATGGGAAGGCTTCGGGGTCTCCCCACAGGCCTTCGCCCTCGTCCATTGCGGGCTGGGATTGGCTGAGGAGGTGGGGGCCTTGGGGGCGGGGCTGTATGGGGGAGGGGGGAGGGGCAAGGGCGGGGGGAGGGGGGGTGGGGAGGGCTGGGGGGCTGGGGGGGGAGGGGCGCGCATAGGGGAGGGGGTGGGATGGGGTACGGCCATAGGGAACACCATGGGGGGGGGGTTATCCATGGGGAAGGGCGATATATGGGGTGGGAGGGGGGTGGGGGAGGGTGGGGGGGGGGTCGTATCCATGGGGAAGGGAGATATATGGGGTGGGAGGGGGATGGGGAGCACCGTGGGGTGGGGTACGTCCATAGGGAAGGGCATGGGGTGGGTCACATCCATAGGGAAGGGCATGGGGTGTGCTATGGGGAAGGGCATGGGGTGGGCTATGGGGTGGGGTACGTCTATGGGGAGCCCCCATACGCGGCTTGGCCCCATGGGGAGCACCATGGAGAGACCCAGTGGGGGAGATGGGGCCATGGGGGTCCCCAATGGCAGGGGGAGGGCAGCGGGACCTGGAGCTTATGGGGCTGGCTGCAGGCTCTGCCATTGGTTGGTTGGGTCTTCAGGGTGGGGCCGCCATCGTCACCTATGGGGCCGCCATCGTCACCTATGGGGCCGCCGTCGTCACCTATGGGGCTTGCGCCCCCTATGAGGTCCCCATCCCCTAGGAGGTCCCCATCACCCATAGACCCATCACTGATGGGGCCGCCATCGTCACTTATGGGGCGCCCATCATCACCTATGGGGCGCCCGTCGTCACCTATGGGCCTCGCACCCCCTATGGGGCCCCCATCCCCTAGGAGGTCCCCATCGCCCATCAGGTCTCCATTGTCCCCTATGGGCCCCCCCCCACCCTCTATGGGGCAAGAGGACCCCATAGAAGCCCCCAAACGTCCCGGCACGGCCTTGTCCCTCCTCTTCCTCCTCAACGTGGCCTTGATCCTGCTCTGGCACTTCCTATTGGCCGTCACCTTGACCTACCGCTACGATTGGCCGAGGAACGCAGCGGGCGCTGCCATTGGCTGGGCCTCGTGGGCCATCACCTATCGCTGCTGGTACCGGTACCCGTGGTCACCAGGACCTCCTGGATTGGGCCTTCCAGGGCGTTAATGGGGCGGGGATTGGGATCTATGGGGGGCTATGGGGTCCATAGGGGTCCATAGGGAGCTCCATTGTCCATAGGGAAGGGCCGCAAGGAGCTCCATTGGCCCATAAGGGCCTTATGCATCTTGAAGCACCCAATGAAGGCCCATAGGTCCATGCTATGGGGCTCTATAGGGCAATTATGGGGTCTTGGAGGTCCTGAAGGTCCATAGGTCCATGCTATGGGGCTCTATAGGGGAATTATGGGGCCTTGGAGGTCCTGAAGGTCCATAGGTCCATGCTATGGGGCTCTATAGGGGAATTATGGGGCCTTGGAGGTCCTGAAGGTCCACAGGTCCATGCTATGGGGCTCTATAGGGGAATTATGGGGTCTTGGAGGTCCTGAAGGTCCATAGGTCCATGCTATGGGGCTCTATAGGGGAATTATGGGGTCTTGGAGGTCCTGAAGGCCCATAGGTCCATGCCATGGGGCTCTATGGGGCAATAGATGGGGTTTGGGGGTGACCTTCAGGTCCACAGGAAGGCCCTTGAGAGCCACGGAGCTCCTTCACGTCCAAAATGACCCAAAATCGGGCTTTTCCCACCTAATTGGGGGCCTTTCTTAAGGCTATTGAGGTCCTGGCCAATCAGAGAGTGGGCATGGAGGGGGGGCCAAGAGCTCAGCCAATCAGGTGCGAGGCGCGGGCAATCCACCAGGGGGCAGCATCGCGCTGTTAATGGGGTGAAAAAGTGGGGTTTGTGGTTAAGACCAGCCCCAAAATGGTGGTTTTTGGTAAAAAGAGGCAAATTTCGGGGGTTTTGACCCAAAAATGAGCGGTTTTGGGGGTTAACTGTGTGAAAACGGCGATTTTGCGGCAGAAAAGGGGTTTTCTGGCCCTAAAATGAAGATTTTTGGGTGAAAAAGCAACAATTTTGGGTGCGGAAAAAATGAGCGGTTTTGGAAGCTGAAAACGAAGACTTTTTTGAGTGTAAAAGTGAAGATTTTGGAGTGAAAGACTTAAGGTTTTTGGGGTGAAACATGACGATTTTTTTGAGCCGCAAAAAATGAAGATGATTTTTGGAGCAGAAAAAAGAAGATTTTGGGGTGAAAAAGAGACAATTTTGGGTGTGGAAAAGTGATGGGGTTTGGAAGCTGAAAACGAAGATTTCGGGGTCAAAAAGCGATGATTTGGGGACAAAAAGCGTCAAGATTTGTGCATTTTGGTTGGACTTCACTGAAAAAAGGCAGGTTTTGGGTCATTTTGTGCCGAATTTCATAGTTTGGGGTAAAATTCCCCCGATTCTACCTTTGGGGGGGGGGGGAGTGTGAAAAAGTGGAACTTGAGGTCAGTTCAATGTGGAAATGATGTTTTTTTAGCAGAATTGGGCTGGTTTGGGGAGGGAAAGGGAGGTTCTTGCATTAAAATGATGAAAAATGGGATTCTTCCCCTTGAAATATGTGGTTTTTGGTGTAAAGTGGAGGTTTTCTGTCATAAAATGCCTGGGTTTTGCTGTAAAATGTGTGGTTTTGCCCTAAAGTGTGTGCTTTCCGTGTTACAAATGTGTGGGTTTGCTGTAAAACATGTGGGGTTTACCCTAAAATGTGTGCTTTTGCCCTAAAAAGTGGGGTTTTGTCCTAAATTGCATAGTTTTGGCCCTAAAATGCGTGGGGTTTGCTCTAAAAAGTGTGGTTTTGCCCTAAAATGTATTTCTGCTGTAAAACTTGTGGGTTTTGGTGATAAAACGTGGTTTGCTCATAAAATACTGCTTTTTGCACCAAAAATGCTGGTTTGGGCATCAAATCGAGGGGAAGGGGCATAAAATTAGGGGGGTTGCACTGAAATTATTACTTTTTTGCCTTAAACACCCTTTTTTTGCCTTAAAACGAGCCTGTTTTAACCTTTTAATGACTTGTTTTGACCCAAACCGGGGGGGGAGTCTCGCCTTAAAATGAAGGGTTTTGCCTTAAAATCAGGTGGGTTTTTTTGCCTTAAAATGATGGTTTTATTGCGGTCAAATGAAGAGTTTTTGCCACCGAACAAAGTGGGCTTTTTTTTTTCCTTAAAATGAGGATTTTAGACCCAAAATGATAGATTCCCTCCCCCCCCCGAACCTGTTTTTTAATCACCATTTTTGGGTTGTTTGGCCTGAAAACGACAATTTTCCCCCCTCAGAACCCTCTTTTGGGCCACGTTTGCTCTTTGCCATCCGAAACGTTTCGTTTTCTCTCCAAACAAGTTATTGCCACAAACCAGGTGTTTTTCCCCCCAAAAAAGGACCTTGTTTTCCCATCAAGTGCCCCTTTTTTGGGCCATGAAAGTGCTTTCGGGGCCAAAAAAGGGGGAAACGGTCAAAGCGTTGCGGTCGAAAGCGAGAATTGGTGGTTGCTGAGGGCAAAACGGGGCAGAAATGGGGCTTTTGGGGGGCTATTTTGGGCCAGGACCGCTGCACAGCTGCAGCTGTGGGTCCTAGAGGGTGCCAGGTGTGGGGACCCTCAGTAGAGCTATTATGGGTAGACCTGGTAGACCTAATGCAGGTAGACCTAATGGACCCAATGCGTGATAACCATTACACCTGGTAGGCAGACCATAATACAAGTAGACCTGATAGCCGTAATGCTAGCCCTAGCCCTATGCGTCCCTGTTATAGGTAGACCTGATGGCCCTAATACAGACCCTAGACATAACACAGGTAGACCTGATAGCCCCCCCCATAGGAGGTAGACCTGATGGCTATCCCTTACACCACCTCAGGTGTTTGTGGGTCCCCCTTCTCCGTATCTCCTCACCCCAAGATGGGGCTGGGAAGGACCCAGGGGTGGAGGACAGGGACAGGAGCCCCCTCCTGGAGCCTCCTGTTCCTCTCCAATGGCCATGGCCGCCCGTTGTCCATCCCTCCCCTCCCACCCCTCCCATTGGGTCTCCTGGTGGCTTCGTCTCCAGCAGCCAATGGGAGACCCCCCCGCTTTAGACCGCGTGGTTCATGACGTTCTTGTAGTGGGGCGGGGGGCTTGGCTTGAGGTGGAGGAGGGTGGCCAGGACCCACTTGACCTGCGGATGGGGAACAGCCATCAACCAATGACCACCCCATGACCCAATGACCAACCAATGGCCAACCAATGGCCAACCATCAACCAGTGACCACCCAATGACCAACCAATGGCCAACCAATGGCCAACCATCAACCAGTGACCACCCAATGACCAACCAATGGCCAACAACCAATCAGTGGCCAACCAATGACCACCCAATGCCAACCATCACCCAATGACCCAATGACCACCCAATGACCACCCAATGACCAACCAATGGCCAACCAATGGCCAACCATCACCCAGTGACCACCCAATGGCCAACCATCACTCGGTGACCACTCAATGACCACCCAATGACCAACCAATGGCCAACCTCACCCAATGACCCATCCCACCACCCTCCAACCACCTATGGAACCCCCAATCCTCCTCCACCTCCCACAGCACCTCCATCTCTCCCCCTTCCCCACCACCCATGGGCCCCATAGGCCCCATAGGAGGCCCCATAGGACCCCCACCTTGCAGAGGGTGACGGTGGCGCTGTAGCAGACGCTGAGGAGGAAGAGGGTGATGAAGACAGCGACGGTGTCCCAGGGCCCATTGGCCACATCGGGGTCACCATGGCAAAGGTCCTCAGGGAGGAGCATCTCTGCAGGTGGGGACAGGGGGGGACATGGTGGTCCATCCATCATCATCTCCATCCACCATCATCTCCATCCATCATCATCTCCAGCCATCCATCTCCATCCATCATCATCTCCATCCATCCATCCATCTCCATCCATCATCATCTCCATCCATCATCATCTCCATCCATCATCATCTCCATCCATCATCATCTCCATCCATCCATCTCCATCCATCTCCATCCTTCTCCATCCTTCTCCATCCACCATCTCCATCCACCTCCATCCATTATCCATACAAATACCCCTAAATTTCCTCAATTCCCCCATTTTTCCTCAGATTTCTCCCAATTTCCCTCAATATTCCTCAAATTCCCTCAGTTCTTCCCTGATTCCTCTGATTTTTCCCCAAATTTCCATTTTCCCCTAATTTGCCCAAATGTGCCTCAAATTTTCCCACTTTTTCATTTATTTCCCCAAATTTTCCTCAAATTGCCTCGGTTTCCCCCCGGTTTCCCCAAGTTTGCCTCAATTTGCTTCAAATTCCCTCAATTTCCCCCAATTATCCCCATTTCCACCTATTTTTTTCTGTTTCCACCCAAATTTTCCTCTATTTGCCCTCAGTTTTTTCCTGATTTCCCCTGATTTCACCCAGAATTTCGCCCAGAAATTTCCTTCCTTGGCCCCTCATTTCACCCAATTTTCCACAATTTCCCCAAATTTCTTCAGTTTCCTCCTGATTTTGCCCAAATTTTGCCCGTTTTCCCTCAGTTTCTGCCTGATTTTCCCAATCTCCCCAAAATTTCTTCCATTTCCCCCCAGTTTGCCCAAGTTTTCCTCAGATTTTCTCCGTTTCCCCCCTGTTTTCCCAATCTTCCCCAATTTCTCCTGGTTTCACCCTCATTTTCCCAGATTTTCCTCAAATTTCCTCATTACCCCCCCCCCCCCAGTTTCTGTAATTTTCCATGGATTTTCCCAAATTTACTTGGAAAATCCATCATCCATCATCCATCTCCATCCATGTCCATCCATGTCCATCCATGTCCACCCATCCCCATCCACCTCCCATCAGTTCTTCTTCCACCTCTTGCCCCCGTAGATGGGAGGAAGGTCCAGTTCCTTTCGTCCATCCATCACCATCATCATCATCATCCATCATCCACCTTCATCCATCTCCATCAACCTCCACCTGTCTCCATCATCTTCATCCATCATCCACCTCCATCCACCTCCATCTCCACCCATCATCATCACCCATCATCCACCTCCACCCATGTCCACCCATCTCCATCCACCTCCGTCATCTCCGTCTCCATCATCCACCTCCATCCATCATTTCCATCCATCATCATCATCACCCACCATCCATCTCCATCCATCACCACCATCACCCCTCATCCATCTCCACCCACTTCCACCCATCTCGATCTCCATCATCATCACCCACCTCCATCCATCACCCGCCTCCATCCACCACCCTCTCCCCATAGAACCACACGCACCGCTTGAGCCATCTCCTCCTTTATTCCCAGCCCCATAGAGACGCCACCACCTCACTTCCTTTTACCGGGGCTCCTGTTGATGCTGCGCTGGATGAACCGCATGGGCAGCCCCTCGTGCACCACCATGCACACGAAGGTCGTCCCCTTGCTCCACTCCTCCCTCTTCACCTCCAATCGGCTGTACAGGAAGAAGGAGGTGTCTCCCATCTTCTCCTTCATGGCCGGCGTCGTCTCGAAGCTCGACGCCTCCACCGGGTCCTGGTTCTTCTGCCACTCCACCGAGATGGCCTCGGGGTAGAAGCCTCGCACCAGGCACGTCAAGCTCAACGTGGGGCGGGAGCTGCTCAGCTCCTCCAAAGGAGGGGCGAACAGGTAGACGCTGGGGGTCAAGCGCTTGCCTATAGGGGGGGACGGACACAATGTGTGTGTGTGTGTGGAGGGAACAACTCATTGAGGTGCCATCGGGATCGTGGTGATGTGGATCGGGGTTTGGGACGCCCCATAACCACTGTGGAATGAAGCCCATCAGCCCAGAGCGGCCATAAAGGGAACCTTATGGAGGTGCCACCACCACCCAAATCCATGATGGGGGGACCCCACTGAGATGCCAGCACCTGAACCAACCCAATGTGATGCCGGAGACCCCATAAGCACCTGAACTGAGGCCACAGAGCCCCATAGCCACTATGAACTGAACCCCATTGAGATGCCGCCACCAACCAAATCGATTATAGGGGAACCCCATTGAGATGCCATCACCCAAACCAACCCAATGGGATGCCAGAGACCCCATAACCACCATAAACTGAACCCTATGGAGATGCCACCACCCCAAAGCCATTGCAAAATGGACCCCATTGAGATGCCATCACCCGAACCAACCCAATGTGAGCCCAGAGACCCCATAACCACCACAAACACAGATCCCATCACCCCATAACCACCGTGAATGGAACTCTATGGAGATGCCACCACCCTGTGGCTCCCTACCTGGCTTCTTGGCGATGCTGCGGCTGATGGGAGAGGGCAGGTCCCTGTGCTGGACCTTGCAGTTGAAGGCGATCCCGTTCTCCCAGTCGCTGGTGGACACCAGGACCTCTCTGGTGGCCGTGAAGGTGCCGTTGAACTGGGCCTTGACTTGGAGGAGGTTGGAGCTCAGGGTCCGGCCTTGGTCCTTGCTCCAGGTGATCTCCAGGCCCTCGTCACTGGGTAAACTGGTGGCCACGCAGCGGAGCCGGGGGCTCTGGGACACGTAAAGGTCCAATGGGGACGGGGGCAGGACGAAGACTTGGATGGCGCTCGAGTCCGGAGGGGTGCCTGGCAAGGGGAGAGGAGACCAATGGAGGTGCCGCCATCCAAAGGGGCTCCGGTTGGGCCCTATGGAGGTGCCACCACCCAACTGAAGGTCAATGGGGCCCTATGGAGGTGCCACCACCCAATGAAGCCCAATGGAGACGCCACCACCCAACAAAGTCAATGGAACCCAACGAAGATGCCACCACCCAATGAAGTCAATGGAACCCAACGGAGATGCCACCACCCAATGAAGACCCCACCACCAAATGAAGCCAATGGAACCCAATGGAGCCCCCACCACCCAATGGAGCCCAATGAAGACCCCACCACCCAATGAAGCCAATGGAACCCAATGAAGCCCCCACCACCCAATGGAGCCCAATGAAGACCCCACCACCCAACAAAGCCCCCACCACTCAACGAAGTCAATAGAACCCAATGGAGCCCCCACCACCCAATGAAGCCCCCACCACCCAATGAAGCCCCCACCACCCAATGAAGCCCCCACCACCCAATGAAGCCCCCACCACCCAACGAAGCCAATGGAACCCAATGGAGCCCCCACCACCCAATGAAGCCCCCACCACCCAACGAAGCCAATGGAACCCAATGGAGCCCCCACCACCCAATGAAGTCCCCACCACCCAATGAAGCCAATGGAACCCAATGAAGCCAATGGAACCCAATGGAGCCCCCACCACCCAATGAAGCCCCCACCACCCAACGAAGCCAATGGAACCCAATGGAGCCCCCACCACCCAATGAAGCCCCCACCACCCAATGAAGCCAATGGAACCCAATGGAGCCCCCACCACCCAACGAAGACCCCACCACCCAACGGAGCCCAATGCAACGCAATGGAGCCCCCCACCACCCACCGGAGCCCCATGGAGCCCTCCAGGTCCGCACTCACTGAAGCATTTGCTGGCGGGCACCTCGAGGCTGGTGCTGGTGCCCGGGTGGGTGACGCCGCACGCCACGGTCTTCTCCTGCCATTGGTCCATGGTGAGGTTGAGGCGGGCGCTGGCCCGGAAGGTCCCGTCCGCGTTGGGGCCCTCGATGAGGAGCGGGGCCGGGTCCACGGGCACCGAGTCCAGGAGCCATTGGAGGCGCAGGGGGAGAGGGGAGAAGCCCGAGGCCGAGCAGAGGAGGTGGACGGAGCCCCCGGAGCAGGAGTGGAGGACCTCGAGGTGGGGGGGGAGAGAGCGGGAGGGGGGGGACACTGGGGGGGGGGGTGGAGGGGGGTGAGGAGGAGGAGGAGGAGATGGAGGAGGAAGAAGAGAGGAGAAGAGAAGGAGATGAAGATGGAGGAGGAAGAGAAGGAGAAGGAGGAGGAGAAGATGGAGAAGAGAAGAAGAAGAGATGGAGAAGGAGATGGAGGAGGAAGAAGAGAAGGAGAAGATGGAGAAGAAGGAGATGGGGGAGGAAGAGATGGAGAAGGGAGAGAAGAAGGAGGAAGAGAAGATGGAGGAGGAAGAAGATAAGATGGAGGAGAAGATGGAAAAGGGGAGATGGAGGAGAAGGAGATGGAGGAGATGAAGATGGAGAAGAGAAGGAGAAGAGATGGAGGAGAAGGAGATGGAGGAGGAGGAGGAAGAGATGGAGGAGGAAGAAGAGAGGAGAAGGAGAAGAGAAGGAGATGGAGATGGAGGAGGAAGAGAAGGAGAAGGAGGAGGAGAAGATGGAGAAGAGAAGAAGAAGAGATGGAGGAGATGGAGATGGAGGAGGAAGAGGAAGAGATGGAGGAGGAAGAAGAGAAGGAGAAGATGGAGAAGAAGGAGATGGGGGAGGAAGAGGAAGAGATGGAGAAGGAAGAAGAGAGAAGAAGGAGGAAGAGAAGATGGAGGAGGAAGAAGAGAAGATGGAGGAGAAGATGGAAAAGAGGAGATGGAGGAGAAGGAGATGGAGGAGAAGATGAAGATGGAGAAGATAAGGAGAAGAGATGGAGGAGAAGGAGATGGAGGAGGAGGAGGAAGAGATGGAGGAGGAAGAAGAGAGGAGAAGGAGAAGAGAAGGAGATGGAGATGGAGGAGGAAGAGAAGGAGAAGGAGGAGGAGAAGATGGAGAAGAGAAGAAGAAGAGATGGAGGAGATGGAGATGGAGGAGGAAGAGGAAGAGATGGAGGAGGAAGAAGAGAAGGAGAAGATGGAGAAGAAGGAGATGGGGGAGGAAGAGGAAGAGATGGAGAAGGAAGAAGAGAGAAGAAGGAGGAAGAGAAGATGGAGGAGGAAGAAGAGAAGATGGAGGAGAAGATGGAAAAGAGGAGATGGCGGAGAAGGAGATGGAGGAGAAGATGAAGATGGAGAAGATAAGGAGAAGAGATGGAGGAGAAGGAGATGGAGGAGGAGGAGGAAGAGATGGAGGAGGAAGAAGAGAGGAGAAGGAGAAGAGAAGGAGATGGAGATGGAGGAGGAAGAGAAGGAGAAGGAGGAGGAGAAGATGGAGAAGAGAAGAAGAAGAGATGGAGGAGATGGAGATGGAGGAGGAAGAGGAAGAGATGGAGGAGGAAGAAGAGAAGGAGAAGATGGAGAAGAAGGAGATGGGGGAGGAAGAGGAAGAGATGGAGAAGGAAGAAGAGAGAAGAAGGAGGAAGAGAAGATGGAGGAGGAAGAAGAGAAGATGGAGGAGAAGATGGAAAAGAGGAGATGGAGGAGAAGGAGATGGAGGAGAAGATGAAGATGGAGAAGAGAAGGAGAAGAGATGGAGGAGAAGGAGATGGAGGAGGAAGAGATGGAGGAGGAAGACGAGAAGAAGGAGAAGAGAAGGAGATGGAGGAGGGCAAGGACAAGGAAAAGGAGAGGAAAATGGAGGAGAAGATGGAAGAGGAAGAGGATGAAAAGGGGAAGGTGGAGGACATAAAGAAGAGCAAGTTTAACCCCACTTCACCCCGTTTAAACCTCATTTAGCCCAATTTTAACCGATTTCAACCCATTTTAACCCCATTATAACCCATTTTAACACATTATAACCCATTTTAACACATTATAACCCATTTTAACTGAACTTTACACCGTTTTAACCCATTTTACCCCAATTTAACCCATTTTATCCTCATTTTAACACCATTTACACCCATTTACCCAATTTAACCCCTTTATAACCTATTTTACCCTGGTTTACCCCATATCACCACATTTTACACCATTTTAACCCCATTTAAGACCAGTTTAAACCCATTTCCCCCCTTTCAACCCATTATACCCCATTTTAACCCAATTTTATCCTATTTTAGCCCCATTTCACCCCATTATAACCCCCTTATCCCCCATTATAACCCCATTATACCCCATTATCCCCCATTATAACCCCATTATACCCCATTATACCCCATTATAACCCCATTATACCCCATTATACCCCATTATACCCCATTATAACCCCATTATACCCCATTATAACCCCATTATACCCCATTATACCCCATTATAACCCCATTATAACCCCATTATAACCCCATTATACCCCATTATACCCCATTATACCCCATTATACCCCATTAAACCCCATTATACCCCATTATAACCCCCTATAACCCCATTATAACCCCATTATACCCCATTATAACCCCATTATATCCCCATTATACCCCATTAAGCCCCATTATACCCCATTATACCCCATTATACCCCATTATAACCCCATTATACCCCATTATACCCCATTAAACCCCATTATAACCCCATTATACCCCATTAAACCCCATTATAACCCCATTATTCCCCATTATAACCCCATTACACTCCATTTTCACCCCATTTTTACCCCATTCCCCCCCATTCCCCCATCACTCACCATTGACGACCACGCTGCCGCTGAACCCCGTGGCCCGGTGCCCCACGGCGCACGTGGCCTCCCTCTGCCCCACAGGCACCGCCACGGCGCTCGCCTGCCTATAGCGCCCCTCGGTGGGCCTAGAGGCCGGGTACGAGGGGGGGGGCACGGATGGGGGTCCCCCCCCGGCCATGGTCCAGGTCATGGTCACGGGCAATGGGGTGAAGCCGGACGCCAGGCACCCCGCTATGGGGCTCGCTGTGGGGCCGGCGCCGCAGGACACCAATGGGAACAGCGAAGGGGACGTCGCGGGCGCTGCAGTGGGGAGGGAGCATATAGGGGGCGTTAGAGCATCGTAAGGGGGACCCATAGGCACCTAATGGCACCCATAGGCACCTATAGGGACCCATAGGCACCTATAGGGACCCATAGGGACTCATAGGGACCTAATGGCTCCCATAGGGACCTATAGGGACACATAGGGACCTAAGGCACCCATAGGCACCTATAGGCACCCATAGGGACCCATAGGGACTCATAGGGACCTAATGCCTCCCATAGGGACCCATAGGGACCTAATGGCACCCATAGGGACCCATAGGGACCCAATAGCACCCATAGGGACCCATAGGGACATAATGGGTTAGGGTTAGGGCTCCATGGGCACCTTAAAAGCACCCATAGGGACCTAATGGCACCCATAGGGACCCATACTGACCCATAAGGACCCATACTGACCTATAGGGATCCATAGGGACCTAATGGCACCCATAGGGACCCATAAGAACCCATAGGCACCTATAGGGACCCATAGGGACCCCAAGGGACCCTAAGACCATCTTAAGAGCACCCAAAGGCACCTTAATGGGACCTTAAGGGCAACATGGGCACCTTAAGAGCACCCATAGGGACCCCAAAGTGACCCATAGGGACCCCATAGCACCCACAGGGACCTTGAGGAGCCCCCCTGCCCTATAGGGACCCCCCTACACTATAGGGACCCCATAGTACAGCTCAGCTGCCCTATAGGGACCCCCCTGCCCTATAGGTCCCCCCCTGCTCTATAGGGTCCCTATAGTACAGCTCAGCTGCCCCCTATAGCCCTTCCCTGCCCCATAGCAACCCCCTGGCCTATAGGGACCCCTGCCCCTATAGGGACCCCTGCCCTATAGGTCCCCCCCTGCTCTATAGGGTCCCTATAGCACAGCTCAGCTGCCCCATAGGGAACCCCTGCCCTATAGGTCCCCCCCTGCTCTATAGGGTCCCTATAGTACAGCTCAGCTGCCCCCTATAGCCCTCCCCTGCCCTATAGCAACCCCCTGCCCTATAGGGACCCCTGCCCTATAGGTCCCCCTTGCTCTACAGGGTATAGTACAGCTCAGCTGCCCCATAGGGACCCCCTGCCCTGTAGGTCCCCCCCTGCTCTATAGGGTCCCTATAGCACAGCTCAGCTGGAGCCAGCCCCATAGGGACCCCCTGCTCCATAGGGACCCCTGCTTTATAGGGTCCCTATAGCACAGCTCAGCTGCCCTATAGGGACCCCCTGCCCCATAGGTACCCCCCCTGCTCTATAGGGTCCCTATAGTACAGCTCAGCTGCCCCCTATAGCCCTCCCCTGCCCCATAGTAACCCCCTGCCCTATAGGGACCCCTGCCCCATAGGGACCCCTGCCCTATAGGTCCCCCCTGCTCTATAGGGTCCCTATATCACAGCTCAGCTGCCCCATAGGGAACCCCTGCCCTATAGGTCCCCCCCTGCTCTATAGGGTCCCTATAGCACAGCTCAGCTGGAGCCAGCCCCATAGGGACCCCCTGCTCCATAGGGACCCCCTGCTTTATAGGGTCCCTATAGCACAGTTCAGCTGCCCCATAGGGACCCCCTGCCCTATAGGTCCCCCCTGCTCTATAGGGTCCCTATAGTACAGCTCAGCTGCCCCCTATAGGGACCCCATAGGGACCCCTGCCCTATAGGTCCCCCCTGCTCTATAGGGTCCCTATAGCACAGCTCAGCTGCCCCATAGGGACCCCTGCCCTATAGGTCCCCCCTGCTCTATAGGGTCCCTATAGCACAGCTCAGCTGCCCCATAGGGAACCCCTGCCCTATAGGTCCCCCCTGCTCTATAGGGTCCCTATAGCACAGCTCAGCTGCCCCATAGGGACCCATGCCCTATAGGTTCCCCTTGCTCTATAGGGTCCCTATAGCACAGCTCAGCTGCCCCATAGGGACCCATGCCCTATAGGTTCCCCTTGCTCTATAGGGTCCCCATAGCACAGCTCAGCTGCCCCATAGGGACCCCTGCCCCATAGGTCCCCCACTGCTCTATAGGGTCCCTGTAGTACAGCTCAGCGGGACCCATAGGGACCCCCTGCTCTATAGTGACCCCTGCCCCATAGGGACCCCATAGCACAGCTCAGCTGGATCCAGCCCCATAGAAACCCCTGCTCCATAGGAACCCCTTGCTCTATAGGGTCTCTATAGCACAGCTCAGCTGGAGCCAGCCCCATAGGGACCCCCTGCCCCATAGGGATCCCTGCTCTATAGGGACCCCATAGCACAGCTCAACTGCCCCATAGGGACCCTCTGCCCTATAGGGACCCTTACACTATAGGGACCCCATAGCACAGCTCAGCTGGAGCCAGCCCCATAGAAAACCCTGCCCCATAGGGACCCTCTACTCTATAGGGAACCCTGCCCCATAGGATCCCCTACACTATAGGGACCCCATGGTACCGCTCAGCTGCCCCCCTGCCCCATAGTGAGCTTCTGCCCCATAGCAAGCCCCTGCCCCATAAATCCCCCTTCCCCATAGGGTCTTCTACCCCATAGGAGCCCCACACTATAGCTTAGCTGTATCTAGCCCCATAGCGGACTCCCTGCCCTATAGGGACCCATAGAGACCCCATAGAGCCCCATAGAGCTCCATAGGGGCCCCCAGCCCCATAGAGCCCCATAGGGACCCCCATCCCCATAGAGCCACATAGGGCCCCATAGGGTTCCCCAGACCCATAGAGACCCATAGAGACCCATAGCAATCCCCAGCCCCATAGAGTCCTGCAGAGGCCCATAATGCCCCATAGGGACCCCAGCCCCATAGAGCCCCATAGGGAAAGCCTTACCCGCATGGCAGCAGCTCTGCCCCACACATGGTGCAATGAGGCCCTTCCCCCCAACACTTCCTGTTTCCTGCCTGACACCTGCTGTGGGGCAGCCCCATGGCTCCCCATAGAGACCCATAGGGACCCATAGAGCCCAGTTTAAAACCAGTTTAAGTCAATTTTAAACCCATTTTAACCCCAATTCAAGCCGATTTTAAACCCATTTTAAGTCCATTTTAAACCCACTTTAAGCCAATTTTAAGCCCATTTTAAGTCCATTTTAAACCCATTTTAAGTCCATTTTAAACCCATTTTAAGTGCATCTTAAGTCCATTTTAAACCCATTTTAAGTCCATTTTAAACCCACTTTAAGTCCATTTTAAGCCCATTTTAAGTCCATTTTAAACCCACTTTAAGCCCATTTTAAGTCCATTCTAAACCCACTTTAAGCCCATTCCAAGCTCAGTTTAACCCCAATTCAACCCCACTTTAAGCCCAATTTTACCCTATTTAAATCTGTTTAAAACCCAGTTGAACCCCAGTTCAAGCCCATTTTAAGTCCATTTTAAGTCCATTTTAAACCCACTTTAAGCCCATTTTAAACCCACTTTAAGTCCATTTTAAACCCACTTTAAGCCAATTTTAAGCCCATTTTAAACCCATTTTAAGTCCATTTTAAACCCATTTTAAGCCCATTTTAAGCCAATTTTAAACCCACTTTAAGCCCATTTTAAGCCCATTTTAAGTCCATTTTAAACCCACTTTAAGCCCGTTTTAAGTCCATTCTAAACCCACTTTAAGCCCATTCCAAGCTCAGTTTAACCCCAATTCAACCCCACTTTAAGCCCAATTTTACCCTATTTAAAGCCGTTTTAAACCCAGTTTAACCCCAGTTCAAGCCCATTTTAAGTCCATTTTAACCCCAATTTCACCCCAGTTTAAACCTAGTCTAATCCAAATTTAAACAAATTTAACCCCAATTCAAGCCCAGTTTAAGCCCAATTTAAGACCATTTTAAGCCCAATTTAAACCATTTTAAACCCAATCTAAGCCCACTTTAACCCCACTTTAAGACCATTTTAAGTCCATTTTAAGCCCAATTTAAGCCCACTTTAAGGCCTCTTTAACCGCAATTTAAGCCCAGTTTAACCCCACTTTAAGCCCTTCTTAACCCCAATTCAAGCCCAGTTTAACCCCATTTTAACCCCAATTTAACCCATTTAAGCCCAGTTTAACCCCAATTCAAACCCAGTTTAACCCCACTTTAAACCCAATTCAAGCCCACTTTAAGCCCACTTTAGCCCCACTTTAAGCCCACTTTAGCCCCATTTTAACCCCAATTCAAACCCAGTTTAACCCCACTTTAACCCCAATTCAAGCCCACTTTAAGCCCACTTTAGCTCCATTTTAAGCCCAGTTTAACCCCATTTTAAACCCAGTTTAACCCCATTTTAAGCCCACTTTAACCCCAATTCAAGCCCACTTTAACCCCATTTTAAGCCCATTTAAAGCCCACTTTACCACCCCTTTAAGCCCCATTTACCCTCTCACCATTGCTCCTCCACCTCCTCCTGCCTCCTCTCCTTGCGTCCCCATTGCCCCTATGGGGTGACCCCATTGAGGAGCTGGGAACCAGACCTAGGCGGAACTTCCCACCCCATTGACCTGCTCCTATGGGGCACGGGGCTCCCGCTTCCTCTTTGGGGCCACCACCAAACCCACTTCTCCTTTAGGGCCTTATGGAGCCTCCCCCATTGACTTCTCCTTTAGCTCCTTCCGTCCCCATTGACCCCCTTGAGGTCCCCATTGACCCCCTTTGGGTCCTTCCATCCCCATTGACCCCCTTTAGGTCCCCATTGACCCCCTTTAGCTCCTTCCATCCCCATTGACCCCCTTTAGCTCCTTCCATCCCCATTGACCCCCTTTAGCTCCTTCCATCCCCATTGACCCCCTTTAGCTCCTTCCATCCCCATTGACCCCCTTTAGCTCCTTCCATCCCCATTGACCCCCTTTAGCTCCTTCCATCCCCATTGACCCCCTTTAGGTCCCCATTGACCCCCTTTAGCTCCTTCCATCCCCATTGACCCCCTTTAGGTCCCCATTGACCCCCTTTAGGTCCCCATTGACCCCCTTTAGCTCCGTCCATCCCCATTGACCCCCTTTAGGTCCCCATTGACCTCCTCCTATGGGTCCTCAATGGTGTCTCCTTCCCCATTGCAGACCCAGCCACCTCTCCCCATGTCTACCCATTGCTGCCCTGCGACTGCCTGGACCCGGTCTCCATTGGCTGCTTGGCCAAGGGCTTCCTCCCAACGCCCATCTCCATCACTTGGGTCTCCAACGTGGGGGGGGACGTCGAGACCTTCCCCAGCCAATGGATCCAGAGCTCCTACAGCGCCAGCTCCCAGTTGATCGTCCCGGCCACCAGTTTGAATGGGGAGAGCTTCCAGTGCAAGGTGGAGCACAGCAGCACCCACAGCAGCACCACGGAGGTCATCGAAGGTGGGTTGGTGGGCATCTACTATGGGTTGGTGGGCATCTACTATGGGTTGGTGGGCATCTACTATGGGTTGGGGGCATCTACTATGGGTTGGGGGCATCTAACATGGGTTGGTGGGCATCTACTATGGGTTGGTGGGCATCTACTATGGGTTGGTGGGCATCTACTATGGGTTGGGGGCATCTACTATGGGTTGGGGGCATCTAACATGGGTTGGTGGGCATCTACTATGGGTTGGTGGGCATCTACTATGGGTTGGGGGCATCTACTATGGGTTGGTGGGCATCTACTATGGGTTGGGGGCATCTACTATGGGTTGGTGGGCATCTACTATGGGTTGGGGGCATCTACTATGGGTTGGGGGCATCTAACATGGGTTGGTGGGCATCTAACATGGGTTGGTGGGCATCTACTATGGGTTGGTGGGCATCTACTATGGGTTGGTGGGCATCTACTATGGGTTGGGGGCATCTACTATGGGTTGGGGGCATCTAACATGGGTTGGTGGGCATCTACTATGGGTTGGTGGGCATCTACTATGGGTTAGGGGCATCTATGGCCACATCACTATGGGTTGGTGGGCATCTACTATGGGTTGTGGGCATCTACTATGGGTTAGGGGCATCTATTATGGGTTGGGGGCATCTATATGGCATCTACATGGGTTGGTGGGCATCTATGGGTTGGGGGCATGGCCACCACTATGGGTTGGTGGGCATCAATGGACTACCACCATGGCTCAACATGGGTTGGTGGGCATCACCATCCATGGGTTGGGGGCATCTACTATGGGTTGGTGGGCATCTACTATGGGTCAATGGCCACCACTATGGCTCAACGGCCACCACTATGAGTCAATGGCCACCACTATGGGTCGATGGCCACCACTATGGCTCAATGGCCACCACCATGGCTCAACGGCCACCATTATGGGTCAATGGCCACCACTATGAGTCAACGGCCACCACTATGAGTCAATGGCCACCACTATGGGTCAATGCCCCCCCATAACCTCCTCCCCCCCCCTTTAGGTTCCCAAGTCTGCCCCCCCCACCTGTTGTCCATGAGGCTGTTGGCCGACCCCAACCAGGAGCACCCCGAGGGGGACGTCCTCCTGCTGTGCCTCATCGAGGGCCATGGGGCGGCGGGCGCCAAGGTGGAGTGGTTGGAGAACCAAGAGCCGATGGCGGTGGAGCGGGAGGACGTGGGCTGCGAGCGCTGCAACGGCACGGCGGAGTCCGGCGCGAGGAGCGCGGTGAACGTGAGCAGGGCCAAGTGGGAGCTGGGCACCCGGTTCTCCTGCAGGGTGACCCACAAGGGGCTGGGCGCCCCCAAGGAGCTCAGCATCAGCAGCTTCTGCTCGGGTAGGTGTGGGGTGGATGGGGGGGGAGATGGGGGGCGATGGGGATGGATGGAGATGGGTGATTGATGATGGTGGATGATGACTGGAGATGACGGAGATGGAAACGTGAGGAAAATTGGGTAAAACACTGGTCAAATTGAGGTGGGTTTGGGGAAATCTGGAGAAATTCAACGGAAATTTGGGGAAATCTGGGGAAAATTGTGGAAATCTGGTGGAATCCGAGGGAAATTTGTGTAAATCTGGTGGAAACTCGTGGAAACCTGGGAAAATGTGGGGGGGGAAGCCGATGGAATGGGGTAGAATTTGCCCAGATGCCGACGTCCGGAGCCCCTCGACCCCCTTGCAGAGCCCAAGCCCGTGGTGGACGTCTCCATCCTGCCCCCGTCGCTGGAGGACCTGTACCTGCATCAGAATTCCAGCCTCACCTGCGTGGTTTCCAACCTCAAATCCCATTGGGACGTGAAGTTCTCCTGGAGCCGGGATAAAGGCAGCTCATTGGACGCGGTGGCGGGGCCCTTGGAGAAGCTGCCCAATGGGCTCTATCGGCTCAGCAGCTCCCTGGGGGTCTGTGCCGAGGAGTGGAACTCGGGGGAGAGGTTCTCATGCACCGTCAGCATCCCGGAGCTCCAGGAACCAATCACCAGGTCCATCCGGAAGGAGCTAGGTAGGGCACGGAGCTGCGGATCCATGGGGCTTGGATGGGGGCGACGTCAACTGGAAGGGGCATCCAATGGGGATGGTCGACTGGGAGATGATGGCCAACTGGTGGGGTCGAAGCCCGTTGGAGGGGCCTAAACCCATTGGGATATCCAATAGGGACGGTCTACTGGGAAATGATGGTCAACTGGTGGGGTCTATGCCCCATAGGAAGGATCTAAACCCCATAGGAAGGGTCTAAAACCCATTGGAAGGGTCTAAAGCTCATTGGAAGAGGTTGGTCTGGAGGAAGATCTTGGTCTATTGGAAGGGTCTAAGTCAACTGGAAGGGTCTAAGGCCATTGGGGCATCCAACGGGGATGGTCTACTGGAAGACGATGGTCAGCTAAGCCCATTGGAAGGGTCTAAAGCCCATTGGAAGAGGTTGGTCTACTGGAAGACGATGGTCAACAGAGCCGATAGGAAGGGTCTAAGTCAACTGGAAAGGTCTAAACCCATTGGGGCATCCAACAGGGATGGTCTACTGGAAGACTATGGTCAACTAAGCCCATTGGAAGGGCCTAAAGCCCATTGGAAGTGGTTGGTCTACTGGGAGACGATGGTCATCTAAGCCTATAGGAAGGGTCCAAGTCAACTGGAAGGGTCTAAACCCACCGGGACATCCAACGGGGATGGTCTACTGGGAGGTGATGGCCAACTAAGCCCCATAGGAAGGGTCTAAACCCCATAGGAAAGGCCCAATCCCAGCCTCCTTGACCTCCTCTCCCGCCTCCCCCATAGCCACCGTGGTGAGGCCCCCATCGGTCTACGTCTTCCCGCCCCCCGCCGACGAGCTGTCCCTCCAAGAGACGGCCACGTTGACCTGCTTGGCCACCGGCTTCACCCCAAGGGACATCCTGCTCACTTGGACCCACCAGGACCGCCCCGTGCCCTCCGGGAGCTTCACCACCTTCGGCCCCGAAGCCGACGGCGACGCCTTCAGCCTCTATAGCCTGCTAAGGGTGCCGGTGGCGGAGTGGCAACGGGGGGACTCCTTCGCCTGCGTGGTTGGGCACGAAGGGATCCCATTGACCTTCATCCAGAAGAACATGGACAAGAGCCTGGGTAAACCCACCATGGTCAACGTCTCCGTGGTGCTCAGCGACACCGACGTCACCTGCTACTAAGCCGGGCCCTCATTGGGTGGGATGGGTTGTCGTTCCGCGCCCCAATAAAGGCTGATCCCAACGGAAGGCCGTTGGCCAACTCTTGGTTGAAGGGGGAGCGCTCCGTTGCCGGGTGGGGTGGTGGGGACGTGGTTATGGGGTTGGCATCTCAATAGGGGGTGGGGGCGGGCATGTCCGGATGGGAAAAGACCCCAGAATGGTGGGGTTTCAACCCAAAATGGGCCTCAAGAGGGTCAATGGGATGGGGTTGGCCAACGGGATGGGGATGGGGAATAACAGGGGTGGTTGGTGGTCACTTTGGGCACAGGGAGGGTTGGAGAAGGATGGGGTGGGAAATGGGTGGGAAAGACCAAAAATGGGGGTTTTTGGGGGTGTTCAACAAAGACCTTCATGGTCCCTTTGCTTGTAAGAGGTTTTTGGGTAGAAAATGGCCAAAATTGGCCCAAAATGGTGGTTTTTTTGGGTGTCCACCAAAGACCTTCATGGTCACTTCGCTTATAGGAGGGTTTTGGGTGGAAAATGGCCAAAACTGGCCCAAATTGCTGGGGGGTTTTGTGTATCCACCAATGATCCTCATGGTTCCTTTGCTGTAGGACACTTTTGGTCAAGAATTGGGTGGAAAAGGGGTCAAAATGACAAAAAATGGTGCTTTTTTGGGATGGCCACCAAAGAACCTCATGGCCATCTTGATCATAGGAGGGTTTTGGTCAAGAATTGGGCGAAAAATGGGGTAAAATGGCCCCAAATGGTGGGGTTTTGGGGTGCCCACCACAGAGCCTTGTGATCCCTTCACTAAGAGGATAATTTTGGTCAAGAATTGGGTGGAAAACAGCCCAGTTTGGCCCAAAACAGTGGTTTCTTGGTGATGCACCAAAGAACTCCAGGTCGCTCGGCTCACGGGAGGGTTTTGGTCAAGAATTGGGTGGGAAATGGGCGAAAATGGGCCAAAAGTGGCCTCGAAAAGGGTGGTTTTTGGTCGTGTCCTCCCCATTGAAGCCTTCTTCTCCCACCCCAGATCCCGACCTGGTCCCGGTGGGAGAGGAGGAGGAAGGGGAGGGAGAAGAGGAAGGCGCCAGCGACCTATGGACGGCCGTGACCTTCATCATCCTCTTCCTCCTCAGCCTCTGCTACAGCACCGGGGTCACCCTCTTCAAGGTGACCATGGGGGGGGAAATTAGGGCCTATTAATCATTAATTGGGGCTTACTAATCATTAATTAGGGGTCATTAATAACTAATTAAGGGCTAATAACTGCTTATCAATAATGAGTTAAGGTCTAATGATGATTAATTAAGGCGTATTAATCATTAATTAAGGTTCACTAATCATTAGTTATTAATTAATGGTTAATAATTATTATTTAGGGCTTACTAATCATTAATTAAGGCTTACTGATGACTAATTAAGGGCTATTTATTTATTAAGGTTTACTAATGATTAATTAAAGCTTATTAATCATATTATTAAGGTTCATTAATGACCATTTAATCATTAACCAAGGCTGATTGAGCATTACTTAAAGCTTCATGAATTAAGGATGATGAATGATTACTTCAGGCTCATCAATCACTAAGGCCAACTAATCATGATTAATGATTAATTAAGGCCTATTGATCCTTCATTAAGGCTGATTAATCGTTAACAAAGCCAATTAATCTTAAATAAGGCTGATTAATGATTAATTAGGCCTGATTCATCACTAACGAAGCCATTTTGTGTCCCATAGGTGCTGTGAGAGGAGGAAGACCCCATCCTTGGGTTGCCCACGCTTGGCCATGTTCTTTGGGGGGGATTCAAGGAATAAAATGGATCACCATTTTCCACCCAAATTTACCCATTTTCTTGATGTTCCACCCCAAAACTCTCACCAAAATCCCCAAAATCACCATTTTCCAACTCTATTTACCCATTTTCTTGCTGTTTCACCCCAAAACTCCCACCAAACCACCATTTTCCACCCAAATTTACCCATTTTCTCACCGTTTCACCCCAAAACTCATCTCAGACTCCCATAAAAGCCCATTTCCCAGCCTTCACCCCACGGTGCGGACGTGCAGCAGAAACCCCAAACCCCACGTTTCTGGCCCCCCCAAAACCCCTCCAGATGGTGTTTGTCATCAGCCAAGGTTTCATTTCTCCTCTTTCTTCTCAGTTTCGGGTCATTTTGGGCAGGTTTGAGTCATTTTGGGGGTCAGGAGATGCTGTTCCCACCACTGTGAACACCTGGATGGGCCCCATTGAGGTTCCCCTTTGAGTCAGCACCAAGATGGGGGAAACCAATGGGAGGGCCGTTAGGAGCCTTTAAAGGGGGTGGAGAAGCCAGTGGTGGCCAACACAACCCAACAGTGGTCAACACAACCCAACGGGGGTCAACGCAACCCAACGGGGGTCAATGCAACACGATGGTGGCCAACGCAACCCAATGGTGGCCAATGCAACCCAATGTTGGCCAAAGCAACCCAATGGTGGCCAAAGCAACCCACTGGGGGTCAATGCAACCCAATGGTGGCCAAAGCAACCCAGTGGTTGTCAATGCAACCCAATGGGGGTCAATGCAACCCAATGGTGGCCAACGCAACCCAATGGTGGCCAACACAACCCACACAACCCAACCTGAAGCCAAGTGACCCCATAGAGCCCCATAGGGCCACCAAAACTACTCTTAGGAGCAGGAATCCCATTGGAATGCCCTGAATCTACCCTAGGAACAGGAATCCCATTGGAAAACCCATGGAAAAGAGGGAAAATGTGGAAAACTTTATTTATTAGGAGGAAACTATTTACAACAGGGAGGAAAAGGACAAGAATCCCACAGAATTCCATCGATATCCAGCACTGGAGGGGATGAGAGGTGGAATTCCATCGGAATGGGGTTATTTCACCTGGGATAGGGGGAAAAAAATGGGAATTCTTTGGTTATTTGGGACTAATGGGGATTTTAGGGAAAATCTGGGGGAAATAAGAGGGATTTTAGGGAAAATTGGGGTGGAAACCAGGGATTTCAGGGATACACAGAGGGAAAATAGGGATTTTCTGGGAAGGAAGGGGAGGGAAATAGGGGTTTAGGAGAAATGAAGGGTTTAGCAAGGATTGGGGGGGGGGAAATTGGGATATTTTGTAAGGATAAAGGGAAAAATAGGGATTCCTTGCAAGGATATGGGGGAAATAGGGCTCTTTTGAGGAAATTAGGGTAAAAATAAGGATCTTTGTCAAGAATTACGGAAAATCAGGAATTTCAGCAAGAATTAGGATAAAAGTAAGGATTTTGGGCAAGAACTGGGGAAAACCAGGAATTCTTGACAATAATTATAGGAGAAATAGGGATTTGAGGCAATTAAGGGGAAAATAGGGATTTGGCAAGAATTAGGGCAAAACCAGGGATCTGGGGCAAGAACTGTGGGAAAACAGGGATACTTGGAGGAAATCAGGGTAAAAATATGCATTTATGGGGTTTTTTTAGGAAATTTGTGGAAAATGGGGTTTTTTGATGAAATTTGTGGGAAATGTGGGCTTTTGGGGTGACATTTGGGGAAAACCAGGGATTATTGTGCTGAAATTTGGGGAATCGGGGATCTGTGGGAGACCAGTTGGAAAAAAAGGGTATTTTGAGTGGGAGAAGCAATGGGGGGGTGGAAAATGGGGTGAAAAAGAGGGGGTTTGGGCCCACCTTGATCAAGGTGACGGTAGCGCTGTAGAAGAGGCTGAGGATGAA
Source organism: Pezoporus occidentalis (assembly GCF_034315485.1). NCBI lineage: Eukaryota > Metazoa > Chordata > Aves > Psittaciformes > Psittacidae > Pezoporus > Pezoporus occidentalis. Next base: position 69,403 of record NW_026915800.1, on the reverse strand, counting down.
GAGGACGATGAAGGTCGAGGCCGTGGCCCAAAGGTTCTCGAGGTCTTCCTCTTCCTCCTCCTCCTCCTCCCCCTTGGGGAGCTCTATGGGGGGCAAAACAGGGGGGGTTGGGGTGAATTCCGGGGATGTGGGGTACGTATGGCATCAAAAATGGGGTTTTAGGGGGGCAGAAAGGAGATGGAGCCCGAAATATGGGGTTTGGATCCCAAAATATGGGGGTTATGCAGCAAAATATGGGTTTGGGGTCCAAACTATGGGTTTGGATCCTAAAATAGGGGGTTTATAGCCCTAAATATGGGGTTTACAGCCCAAAATCTGGGTTTTATAGCCCAAAATAGGGAGTTATGCATAAAATATAGGGGTTATACATCAAAATATGGGGTTGGACACTGAAATAAGGGGGTTATACACAGAAATATGGGGTTTAGAGCCCAAAATATGGGTTTGGATATCAAAATATGGGGTTTATGGCCCAAAATATACCCCTAAAACCCCTCTTTTGACCCTAAAACCCCCTTTGCCACCCAAACCCTCCTTTTATAGCTATAAATCGATTTTTATAGCCCTTTTCCACCCCTAAACCCCCTTTTATAGCCTCAAAACAGACTTTTCCACCCCAGAAACCCCTTTTCCACCCCTAAAACCCCCTTTTCCACCCCTAAACCTCTTTTGTAGTCCCCAAAACAACTTTTCCACCCCAAAATTGCCTTTTATAGCCATTTTCCACCTGTAACCCCCCCTTTTCACACCCTAAAGCCCCTTTTCCATCCCAAACCCCTCATTTACAACCCCAAACCCCCAATTTCCACCCAAAGCAACCCTTTCCCCCCGAACCCCCCCCACTTCTCCCTGAAAATCCTTTTCCATCCCATTTCCATCCCAAATCCCCCGTTTCAACCCCTAAAATCCCCTTTTCCACCTCAAAACACCTTTTCCAATCTTGGAACACCCTTTTCTCTCCCAAAACCCGCACTTCCAGCCCCCCCAAACGCCCCTTTTCCACCCCAAAACCCCCCATTTCCACCTCAAATGCCCTTTTTCAACCCCAAAACCGTTTTCCACGCCATTTCCACCCCAAACCTCTCATTTTCACCCCAAAACCTCCTTTTCCTCCCCAAATCCCCTCTTTTCCTCCCCAAGCCCTGCCTTTTCCTTCCAAAATCCCCTCTTCCTCCCCATTCCCACCCCAAACCCCCTCTTTTCCACCCCAAAATTCCCTTTACCAACCCTTTCTCACCCCAAAACCTTTTTCCACCCCGAATTCTCCTTTTTTGCCCCATTCCCACCCCAAATCCCCTCTTTTCCTCCCAAATTCCCCTTTTCCACCCCATCCCCTCCCAAACCCCCTTTTCCCACCCCAAATTCCCCTTTTCCACCTCACCCCCTCCCCTCCCAAACCCCCCTTTTTACACCCCAAATTCCACTTTACCACCCCATTCCCACCCCAAATCCCCCCTTTTCCCACCCCAAACCCCCTTTTCCACCTGAAAACCCCCTTTTCCCACCCCAAATTCCCCTTTTCCACCCCAAATCCCCCCTTTTCCTCCCAAATCCTGCCTTTCCCACCCCAAAACCCCCTTTTCCCACCCCAAATTCCCCTTTTCCCACCCCAAATTCCCCTTTTCCCACCCCAAATTCCCCTTTTCCACCCCATTCCCACCCCAAATTCCCCTTTTCCACCCCAAATCCCCCCATTTCCTCCCAAATCCCCCCTTTTCCTCCCAAATCCCCCCTTTTCCCACCCCAAACCCCCTTTTCCCACCCCAAAACCCCCCCCCCACCACGATCCCTCCGCATCCCTTCGCTCTCCATCATTCCATAAAAACACCGTTTTATTGCTCAATTCCGGGGCCCGGCCCCCCCCCCCACCCCCCATTCCCTTTCCACCCCACAAAGGATGCGGAATTCCCTATGGGATTCAATAGCAGGATGCGATGGCGTCCGAGAGGACCAGCGACACGTTGACGGCGGCGGGTTTACCGGAGGCTTTATCCACGGATCTCTGCATCACCTGCATGGGGATGCGCTCGTGGCCCACCACGCACGTGAAGACGTTCCCGCTGGACCAATCCTCTCCCGGCACCGTCAGGGCGCTGTAGGTGAAGTAGGAAGGGGCAGGATGGGCTCGGGACGCGGGCGGACGCGGGCGCGATTCCGGCGTCGGCGGCAACGTCACGTAGTCGGCAGCGGGAACGGGATCCCCGTTGCGGAGCCATTGGATGAAGAGGTCCGGGGGGTTGAAGCCCGTCACCAGGCACGTGATGGTGGCCGATTCCCGCATGGAAAGCTGCTCGGAGGGAGGTGGGAACACGAAGACGGACGGCGCCTTGGCGTCGCTCGCTGCGGAAGGAAGAGGGAACGGGTCGGGTCTCCGAGGGGAAACGGTGGCGTGGGATCCGTTCCCTTCGGGTTTCCAACGGGAAGAGGGGGGGTTGGATCCGTTCCCATGGGGTTTCCCAAAGGAAAGGCTGGGGTTGGGTCAATTTCCATCGGTTTTACAAAGGAAATGGTGGGATTGGGACATTTTCCACCGATTTTCTAAAAGAAATGGTGGGATTGGGTCATTTTCATCAACTTTCCAAAGGAAATGGTGGGTTTGGGTCACTTTCCACCAATTTTCTAAAAGAAATGGTGGGATTGGGTCATTTTCCACCGATTTTCTAAAAGAAATGGTGAGATTGGGTCATTTTCATCAACTTTCCAAAGGAAATGGTGGGATTGGGTCATTTTCCATCGATTTTCCAAAGGAAATGGTGGGATTGGGTCAATTTCCATCGATTTTCTAAAGGAAATGGTGGGATTGGGTCATTTTCCATCGATTTTCCAAAGGAAATGGTGGGATTGGGTCAATTTCCATCCATTTTCCAAAGGAAATGGTGGGATTGGGTCATCTTTCCCATATAAACCACCCAAACCAGTCTAGCCCAGCCTAAACCACTCTAAACCAGTCCCAAACCAGTATAAACCACTCCCAGCACCACTATAGACCAGCCTAGAGCAGTCTAACCCAGTATAGACCGGTTTAAACCACTCTAAACCACCTCCAAACCACTCCCAGCACCAGTATAGACCAGTCTAACCCAGTCTAGACCACTATAGACCAGTCCAACCCAGTCCAACCCAGTCACCCCAATGCCCCCTCACCGGCTGCCTTCTGCAGGGTGGCCTGGGCAGGGAAGAGCAGCTCGGGGTGGGTGACCCTGCAGGTGAAGATGTCCCCCCTGTCCCACTCGGTGGTGCGGACGTTGGCCACGGCCATGGCGCTGAAGAGCCCGTTGGCCTCCAGGACGTGGGGCAGCCTCTTGGTGTCGAGCTCGGTGCCGTCCTCCTTCCACCAGGACACGTCCAGGCCGTCCATGGAGGGCACGTTGAGGACCTGGCACGAGAGCTTGGCCACCTTCTCCTTGAAGATGTCCATGAAGAGCGGCGGCGTCACCTTCACGGTGATGTCCTCACTGGGGGCCTCGTCTATGGGCGGGGGGAGATGGAGACGTCAGCACGCGTTGGTCATGGACGTCAACACGCGTTGATCATGGACATCAACACGTGTTGGTCATGGATGTCAACCCATGTTGGCCATGGACATAGAACCATGTCGGCCATGAACGTCAACATCTGTTGGCCATGGACGTCGACCCATGTTGGTCATGGATGTCAACCTATGTTGCCCATGGATGTCACCCCATGTTGGTCATGGATGTCAACCTATGTTGCCCATGGATGTCAACCTATGTTGCCCATGGATGTCAACCCATGTTGGTCATGGATATCAACCTATGTTGCCCATGGATGTCAACCTATGTTGGCCATGGATGTCAACCCATGTTGGTCATGGATATCAACCTATGTTGCCCATGGATGTCAACCTATGTTGCCCATGGATGTCAACCCGTGTTGACCATGGACATCAACCCACTTTGGCCATGAACGTCAACCCATGTTGGCCATGGACATCAACCTATAGAAGACTTAAGGGGACATCTTGGTCTCCAATCTATGGCCACCAATGGACACACTATGGATCTCCTATGGTCTATACGGCGCCCCCCCCCCGCCACTGCCCCATTCAAGCTCTTCCCAGCCCCATAGTGACCGCCCCATAGACTCACATCCGCACTCCAGAGCCTTGCTGATGTTCCTCATCTCGTCCCCCACCTGGCACGTGAAGACGTCCCCGGAGGCCCACTCGGCCTCGGTGACCACCAGGAGGCTGTTGGTGACGCCGCGGCCGCCGTTGGCCAAGGTCTCGGTGATGGCGGCGTCGAGGAGGTCCAGGCCGTTCCGGAGCCAGCGGATGGGGGGCGAGGGGGGGCCTTGGACGTGGCACAGGAGGGTGGCGTTGCGGTAGGGGCCCTGGAAGTCCTCGCGGGATGGGGGGTACAGGGTGACGGTGGGGACAAGGGGGGCGGACGGGGAGGTGGAGCCTGTGGGGAGGAGGTGGAGCTGGATGGAGGTGGACCAGGATGAAGGACAAGGATCAAGCAGCACAGATGGAGAACCCCCCAATGCCCCCAGAGACCCCCATTGACCACATAGCCCCCCCATAGACCCCCATAGCCCCCCATAGTCCCCATAGACGCCCATAGCCATCCATAGCCCCCATAAACCCCCATAGACCCCCATAGCCCCCCATAGCCCCCCATAACCTCCCATAGACCCCCATTGAATCCCATAGTCCTCTACAGCCCCCCCATAGACCCCCACTGCCCCCATTGATCCCCATTGACCCCTATTGATCCCATTGACCCCCATAGACCCCCACAGCCCCCCATAGTTCCCATAGACTCCCATAGCCCCCTATAGACCCCATAGAACCTCATTAACCCCTATGGGCACCCCATTGACCCCTATGGCCTCCCATTGACCCCCATAGACCCCTATTGATCCCACTGACACCCATTGACTCTTATTGATCCCATTGATCCCCATAACCCCCCATAGCCCCCTACTGGTCCCATTGATGCCTACAGACCCCCATAGCCCCCCATAGATCCCCATTGACCCTTATTGATCCCATTGACCCCCCATAGCCCCCTATTGATCCCATTGACCCCAACAGACCCCCATAGCCCCCCATAGCCCCCCATTGACCCCCATTGACCCCCATAGACCCCATTGACCCCTATTGATCCCATTGACTCCCATAGCCCCCAATAGCCCCACATTGACCCCTATTGATCCCATTGACCCCCATTGATCCCATTGACCCCCATTGACCCCCATAGCCTTCCATCGACCCCCATTGACCCCTCTTGATCCCATTGACCCCATTGACCCCCATTGACCCCCATAGCCCCCCCATAGCCTCCCATTGACCCCCATAGCCCCCCATTGACCCCCATTGACCCCCATTGACCCCTATTGATCCCATTGACCCCCATAGCCCCCCATAGCCTCCCATCGACCCCCATTGACCCCTATTGATCCCATTGACCCCCATTGACCCCCATTGACCCCCATAGCCCCCCATTGACCCCCATAGCCCCCCATAGAGCCCCCATTGACCCCCATTGACCCCCCATTGACCCCCATAGACCCCCATAGAGCCCCCATTGACCCCCATTGACCCCCCATTGACCCCCATTGACCCCCATTGACCCCCATAGCCCCCCATTGACCCCCATTGACCCCCATAGCCCCCCATGGGCACCCACCGGGGTTGGTGACGTTGGCGCTGGCGCTGCCCAGGCGGCACTGGAAGGGCTGCAGGGCCCGGCCCTCGGCGCCCTCCATGACCAGGAGGGAGGCGGCGCCGGCGCCGTGGGGCGCCCCACGGAAGGCCCCGGTGGCGCTGTGGGTCCGGTCGTGGCGGTCGCGCCAGGCGATGGCGGCGCCGGGGGGCACGGAGCCCACGGCCACGCAGGCGACGGAGAACAGGGAGGAGGAGGAGGAGGAGGAGGAAGAGCAGGGGGAGAGGGGCAAGAGGGAGGGGGCAGCTGTGGGGAGAGAGGGGAGAGGGTGAGTGCGGGGGATTTGGGGGGAAAAATGGGGGTTTTGGGCAAAAAAAATACATTTTTTGGGGGGAGAAATGGGGGTTTTGGGGAAATAAATGCATTGGTTTTGGGGGAGAAATGGGGGGTTTGGGGGAAAAAAATGCATTGGTTTTGGGGGGAAAAATGGGGGTTTTGGGCAAAGAATGCATTGGTTTTGGGGGGAGAAATGGGGGTTTGGGGGAAAAAATACATTGGTTTTGGGGGAGAAATGGGGGGTTTGGGGGAAAAAATACATTGGTTTTGGGGGAGAAATGGGGGTTTTGGGGAAATAAATGCATTGGTTTTGGGGGAGAAATGGGGGGTTTGGGCAAAAAGATGCATTGGTTTTGGGGGAGAAATGGGGGTTTTGGGCAAAAAAATACATTGGTTTTGGGGGAGAAATGGGGGGTTTGGGGGAAAAAATACATTGGTTTTGGGGGAGAAATGGGGGGTTTGGGGGAAAAAAATACATTGGTTTTGGGGGAGAAATGGGGGGTTTGGGGGAAAAAATGCATTGGTTTTGGGGGAGAAATGGGGGTTTTGGGCAAAAAAAATATATTGGTTTTGGGGGAGAAATGGGGGTTTGGGGCAAAAAATGCATTGGTTTTGGGGGAGAAATGGGGGGTTTGGGCAAAAAAATACATTGGTTTTGGGGGAGAAATGGGGGGTTTGGGGAAAAAAATGCATTGGTTTTGGGGGAGAAATGGGGGGTTTGGGGGAAAAAAATGAATTGGTTTTGGGGGAGAAATGGGGGGTTTGGGGGAAAAAAATGCATTGGTTTTGGGGGAGAAATGGGGGGTTTGGGCAAAAAAAATGCATTGGTTTTGGGGGAGAAATGGGGGGGTTGGGGGAAAAAATGCATTGGTTTTGGGGGAGAAATGGGGGGTTTGGGGGAAAAAATACATTGGTTTTGGGGGAGAAATGGGGGGTTTGGGGGAAAAAAATGCATTGGTTTTGGGGGGAGAAATGGGGGTTTTGGGCAAAAAAAATATGTTGGTTTGGGGGGAGAAATGGGGGGTTTGGGGGAAAAAATGCATTGTTTTGGGGGAGAAATGGGGGGTTTGGGCAAAAAAATGCATTGGTTTTGGGGGGAGAAATGGGGGGTTTGGGGAAAAAAAATGCATTGGTTTTGGGGGAGAAATGGGGGGTTTGGGGAAAAAAAATGCATTGGTTTTGGGGGAGAAATGGGGGGTTTGGGGAAAAAAATACATTGGTTTTGGGGGAGAAATGGGGGTTTTGGCGAAAAAAAATACATTGGTTTTGGGGGAGAAATGGGGGTTTTTGGCAAAAAATGCATTGGTTTTGGGGGAGAAATGGGGGGTTTGGGCAAAAAGATGCATTGGTTTTGGGGGAGAAATGGGGGGTTTGGGCAAAAAAAATACGTCGGTTTGGGGGGAGAAATGGGGGTTTTGGGCAAAAAAAAATATGTTGGTTTGGGGGGAGAATTGGGGGGTTTGGGGGAAAAAAATACATTGGTTTTGGGGGAGAAATGGGGGGTTTTGGGAAAAAAAAATCCATGGTTTTGGGGGAGAAATGGGGGTTTGGGGGGAAAAAAATACATTGTTTGGGGGGAGAAACGGGGGGTTTGGGGAAAAAATATGTTGGTTTGGGGGAGAAATGGGGGTTTTGGGCAAAAAAATACATTGGTTTTGGGGGAGAAATGGGGGTTTTGGGCAAAAAAAATACATTGGTTTTGGGGGGAGAAATGGGGGGTTTGGGCAAAAAAATGCATTGGTTTTGGGGGAGAAATGGGGGGTTTTGGGCAAAAAAATGCATTGGTTTTGGGGGAGAAATGGGGGGTTTGGGGAAAAAAATGCATTGGTTTTGGGGGAGAAATGGGGGGTTTGGGCAAAAAAATGCATTGGTTTTGGGGGAGAAATGGGGGGTTTTGGGGAAATGTATTGGGGTTTGGGGGAAAAAATGGGGGTTTTGGGAAAAAAATACATTAGTTTTGGGGAAAATGGGGATTTTGGGGGGAATGTATTGGGTTTTGGGGGGAAAAAGGAGGGCTTTGGGCAAAAAAAATACATTGTTTTTGGGGGAGAAATGGGGGTTTTGGCCAAAAAATACATTGGTTTTGAGGAAAATGGGGATTTTGGGGGGAATGTATTGGGGTTTGGGGGGGAAATGGTTTTTTTGGGGGGGGGAAAGGAGGGTTTTGGGCAAAAAATCGACTTTTTTTTGGGGAGAAGTGGGGGTTTTGGGGGGAATGTATTGGGGTTGGGGTAAAAATGTGGGTTTTTGGGCAAAAGAAATCATTTTGGGGGAAATGGGGGTTTGGGGGTAAAAGTGGTTTTTGGGGAAAAAATGGGGGTTTTGGGCAAAGAAAAAACATTTTTAGGGGAGAAATGGGGGTTTGGGGGGAATATATTATTTTTGGGGGGAAAAATGGGGGTTTTGGGCAAAAAGAACCCTTTTTGGGGGGGGGAATGGAGATTTGGGGGAAATATATTGGGTTTGGGGGAAAAAGTGGGGATTTTGATCAAAAATATTGGGGTTTTGGGGGGGAAATGGGGATTTTGGATTAAAAAAAATCATTTTGGGGAGGGAAATGGGGATTTGGGGGAAAAAATCCTGGTTTTAGGGGAGAAAACAGGGATTTTGGGGAAGGGATCAGTGCCGGCAGCCCCAGCTGCCCTATAGCTGCTCCTGCAGTACTGGGACCAGTATGGGACCAGTATGGACCAGTATGGACCAGTACCGGTACCCCCAGCTGCCCTATAGCTGCTCCTGCAGTACTGGCACCAGTATGGACCAGTATGGACCAGTATGGAGCAGCACCGGTACCCGCAGCTGCCCTATAGCTGCTCCTGCAGCTATGGGACCAGTATGGGACCAGTATGGACCAGTATGGACCAGTATGGAGCAGCACCGGTACCCCCAGCTGCCCTATAGCTGCTCCTGCAGTACTGGGACCAGTATGGACCAGTATGGACCAGCATGGAGCAGCACCGGTGCCCCCAGCTGCCCTATAGCTGCTCCTGCAGTACTGGCACCAGTATGGACCAGTATGGACCAGTATGGGACCAGTATGGACCAGTATGGACCAGTATGGGACCAGTATGGAGCAGCACCGGTACCCCCAGCTGCCCTATAGCTGCTCCTGTAGTACTGGGACCAGTATGGGACCAGTATGGACCAGTATGGGACCAGTATGGACCAGTATGGAGCAGCACCCGTACCCCCGGCTGCCCTATAGCTGCTCCTGCAGTACTGGCACCAGTATGGGACCAGTATGGACCAGTATGGGACCAGTATGGAGCTGCACCGGTACCCCCAGCTGCCCTATAGCTGCTCCTGCAGTACTGGGACCAGTATGGGACCAGTATGGACCAGTACCGGTACCCCCAGCTGCCCTATAGCTGCTCCTGCAGTACTGGGACCAGTATGGGACCAGTATGGACCAGTACCGGTACCCCCAGCTGCCCTATAGCTGCTCCTGCAGTACTGGGACCAGTATGGACCAGTATGGACCAGTATGGAGCAGTACCGGTACCCCCAGCTGCCCTATAGCTGCTTCTACAGTACTGGGACCAGTATGGACCAGTATGGACCAGTATGGACCAGTATGGAGCAGCACCGGTACCCCAGCTGCCCTATAGCTGCTCCTGCAGTACTGGGACCAGTATGGGACCAGTATGGACCAGTATGGAGCAGCACCGGTACCCCCAGCTGCCCTATAGCTGCTTCTACAGTACTGGGACCAGTATGGGACCAGTATGGACCAGTATGGAGCAGCACCGGTACCCCCAGCTGCCCTATAGCTGCTCCTGCAGTACTGGGACCAGTATGGACCAGTATGGACCAGTATGGACCAGTATGGGACCAGTATGGAGCAGCACCGGTACCCCCAGCTGCCCTATAGCTGCTCCTGCAGTACTGGGACCAGTATGGACCAGTATGGACCAGTATGGAGCAGTACCGGGACCCCCAGCTGCCCTATAGCTGCTCCTGCAGTACTGGGACCAGTATGGGACCAGTATGGACCAGTATGGAGCTGCACCAGTACCCCAGCCGCCCTATAGCTGCTCCTGCAGTACTGGGACCAGTATGGGACCAGTATGGAGCAGCACCGGTACCCCAGCTGCCCTATAGCTGCTCCTGCAGTACTGGGACCAGTATGGGACCAGTATGGACCAGTATGGACCAGTATGGGCCCCTCTACCCTGATCTATACACATGAATGGATGGGTACAACACTATTAATAGATTAATAGCTATAAATCGATATATCCCTATCAATGGAGCCGAATTAATAGCTATTAATTAATAGATAAACCTCTATTATCCCTATCAATAGAGCCGAATTAATAGCTATTAATCAATAGATAAACCTCTATGATCCCTATCAATGGAGCCGAATTAATAGCTATTAATCAATAGATAAACCTCCATTATCCCTATCAATGGAGCCGAATTAATAGCTATTAATCAATAGATAAGCCTATGTTATCCCTATCAATAGAGCTGAATCAATAGATTAACCTATATTCTTATATATTAATACTTATTAATCAATATATCTATCTGTATAGGTATCTGTCTATTAATACCCATTAATTAGGAATATTACTCTATTAATTGCTGGATATTGGAGATATCAACCCCAAAACTGGATATTAATCGATAATATCGATTATAGATGTGAGGATTCATCAATATTATATTCATCTAAGTTAATATTAATCGACATTAATCTGTATTAATTAATATCAATCGCTACTAAACAGCATTAATTAATACTAATCGATATTATATTCATCTTTTTGTGTGCTATTTAGGAGCAATTCCATTTTATATCGATTAATATTTGGATTATTAGGTCGATATAATACATAATATATGATATATAATATATAACATATAATATACAGTATAATCATATATATTATATATAATATATAGTTAATATTGACTATATAATATAATTAATAATTAATGTGATATAATTAACCATTAATTATTAATATATTAAATATATATTTAATATATTATTAATTAAATTAAGTTATTATTTAATTTAATTAAATTATATTATTTAATGTAATTAAATTCTATTATTAAATCAAATAATATTTAATTAATAATATTAATTAAATATTTAATTATTAAATATAATATTTAAAGTGTGATACGCATAAAATATTATATTTAATATATTAATAAATCCAATTAACGTAAATTATTAATATAGAATAGGTATCAAGGTACCTATTAAATACAATAAATTGCAGATAAAGAGATATTATTATCATAGATAGGTATGAATCTATTAAATATATCTATAATAATTGCATTATGATCCAATATTTAATAGCTATCACCTATTAAATCCTATTTTATAGTGAGATATTAAAAATACCTATTATTAGAAGGCATTTTCTCAGCTATCTATGAGAAATATTCGATTTAATAATCCATTTATAAATTTAATACCCTGTGTATTAATTCAATAGTCTATTAATTTAATAGTCTATTAATTTAATAATCTATTTATTAATTTTGACATAAAATAGAGGTTTCCACTTAAAATAGAGCCTGTATTAAGGAGTAAGGCATCTATTAGCTCTAATAAACCAGATATTAGGCCTAATAATGCCTAATTATTATACCTATGCATCCGTCTATCATTATTAACGATAATAACACCTAATAATACAGGGTAAAATCATATCAGAAGAGATCTTAAATGACACATTGGCCCAAAACCGCCTGAATTCACCCCAAAACACTGTTTCCCCCTTAAAGTCTGCTTAAATGAGGCGTTCTTTCACCCCAAACCACCCCAAAACGTTTTGCTCATAGCGTCTGCTTAAAAGGGGCGGTTTTTACCCAAAACCGCCTGATTTCCCCCCAAAAAGGGGGTGTTTTGCACCCCGCAGCTGCTGTTTTTCACCCGTTTCGCTCCATTGGCTTCCACTGAAAAGCTTTTATGCAAACGAAACCCCCCAAAAAAGAGGAATTTGCCCAATTCTCACTTCTCGTTTTTGGTTATTTTCGAGACCGAAAACAGGCGATTTGGGGTGAAAAACAACCCAAAATTTCTGCACCTGTGGGGCCCGGAGAGGCCATTTTAGGTCTAAACCCCCTTTTACAGGCAAAACCCAACTTTAAATCAAATTTCTTTATATTTTTACACCTTTTTTTTTTTTTTTTGGCCAGAAAATTGCGAAAATCCAGGTGGTTTTGTCTCATTTGATCATCGTTTTGGGGGCAAAAAGCCCGATTTTGGAGTTTAGTTCGAACTTCAAGCCCTGACATTAAAACATGTTAACTTAATGATCTATATTTGATAGATTTCTGATTTTCACCTCATTTTACCCAAATTTCAGCATTTTCAAGCCTTTTTCTCCATTTCAACCTGATTTTCTGATTTCCTATCTATTTTAACCTATTTCAATCAATTTTTATATCCATTTTCTATCAATTTTAATCTAGTTTTGATATCCACTTTATATCCATTTTTCTACCAATTTTATCCTTTTTCTTACCAAATTTTCAATCTATTTCACGCATTTTCCTGTTTGCCCTGTATTTTTGATCTGTTTTATCAATTTCCTACCTAATTTTCAACCTGTTTCACCCATTCTTCTCAATTTTCATCTAATTTTCTAGTTTCATCGATTTTAACCTGTTTAATCAATTTTAACCTATTTTTCTACCTGTTTTCTACCTATTTTTAATCTATTTTCCTCTATAGCTTTATCTACTCAATTTTGTATAGATTTAAATCTGATTTTTGCCTAATTTCCCCCCTTTTTAACCTAAATTTTGATCCCATTTTTGTCATTGCATTTCAATCTCTATTTAGCCTGCATCTAAATATATATTATATTCTCTATATCATATATATATATTATACATCACCCTATCATTAACATTAAATCCATCAAACTGCCCCAAACTCCCCAAATTTGCCCTAAAACCGTTTCAATAACTTCATTTTGCCCCAATTTTGGGCAAGAATTGGTTTTTTGGGGGGAGAAAATCGCCTTATTTGAGGAATTCCCCTTAAAACCTCACTTTGCTGCCCCAAACCTCTCAATTCTGTGTTAGAACCCATTCAGAAAGGCAACAAAACGATGGAGAATTCATTAATAAGCAGACAAAAATGGGAGATTTGGGTAAAAAGAGGGGAAAATAGGGCTGAAATTCACAATAACGGCCCCAAATCCCCCGTTTTAAAGCAAATCTGGGCTAAAAACCCATGAAAAAAAAAGGAGAAAGTGGGACTTTAACAGCAAATTTACCCCCAAAATGACCCAAAAATTGAGAGATTGGCTCGTTTCCGATCAAAAATCTATATAGAATACGAATTTCTCCTTTTTCATCCAAAGTCTGCCTTTTTGACCTCAAATTTCATTCCTCCCCCCCCCCCAAAACGGGGGGGGGGGGGGGGGGGTGGGGGTGGGGGGGTGGTCATTTTAGCCAACAAATTGCCCTCAATTCTATTTTTTTCCACAAAAAAAAAAAAAGACCCTAAAATTAACATTTTATGGCCCAAATCTGCCATTAAATCACCTCTGGATGAGTTTTCCCCCCAAAAAAAGACCCTAAAAATGGACTTTTTAGCCCGTTTTTGACCATTAAATCACCTCTGAATCAGTTTTTCTCCTGAAAAAGACCTTAAAAATGGACTTTTTTTGACCATTTTTGACCATTAAATCACCTCCAAATCAATTTTTCACCAAAAAACCACTCCAAAATTGACATTTTTTTACCCTAAATTTGCCACTAAATCACCTCCAGATCGATTTTTCCTTCTAAAAACACCCCAAAAATGGCCATTTTCAGCCCAAATCTCCCTCTAAATCACCTCAAAATGACTATTTCCCAGAAAAAAAAACCTCAAAACGGACTTTTTGCCCCATTTTTGCCCCCTCAAATCACCCTTTCCCTCCAAAAAACACCTAAAAACGGACTTTTTCACCCAAAAACGGACATTCCCCCCCCCCCAAAAAAAACCCTGCCATTTGATGGCCCCAGCCATCAAAATGGGGTCGCCCTCAAGACACACACACACACCCGGGTGGATTTTGGGGTGAAAAAGGGCAAAATTGGTCACAATGGGGTGGTGGGATGAGGACTTACCGGAGGAGACGGTGACGGCGGTGCCGCTGCCCCAGAAGTCAATCCAAGCAGGAAGACCACAATGAGAAGAAGCCAATGCCCTCCCATACAAAAACCCCTCCTCTGGCTCATTTTGGGGCTAAACCCTCAATTTTAACCGATTTGGGCCAATTTTCACTAAAAAAAAATCAAAAACAACGAAATTCCGGGTGTTCCGAACGCTAAAATTGTTGAATTTGGTCCAAATTGTGAAAATTTCATGGTGAATTTGAATTTTTCCCACCTCAGGCTCCAAAGGACCAAGATTTTGGTGTTTTCCCCCCGAAAATGGGAGTAAAAAGGGGAAATAAACCCCAAAATGGAAAAAATTGGGGGTAAAATTGATAAAAATAAGACAAAACTTCATATTTTTGATCACGAGGCATAAATAAAATGGAGAAAAAAGGCCAACATTTGAGGGGCAAAAGGGCAAAAAGGGAAAATTAAGAGGATATTGGAGGGAAAATTGGCCAAAACGTGGAAAATAACCCTAAAATTAAGGCAGAAACGGGCGTAAACAGCAAGAAAATGTTGATTTTGGGGGTGTGAAAGGGGGGTGGAAGTGAAACATCAGCATTTTGGGGGTTCAAAGTGGCAAAAAAAGGGGTAAAGGGTGAAAAAGGCACGGATTTGGTGCGGAATTAGCGAGGAAGGGCATAAATTGTGCTCGATTTGGGGCAAAAAAAGGCAAAAACGGGCAAAAAGGGTCCAAATTTGGGGGCAAAGAGCCCCGAGTTTCTTGTCATTGTCTGCACCACTGTGATTAGCAGCAGCACCCCAACCAGTACCAGCACCCACAGTGATACAGGGTGGGACAATATCCCCCTCTATGGGGCTGAGCTCATCCACCCCGCTCCTCCTCAAGCACCCCCAAAGCTGCCCAAAATGGGTGGAAAATGGGGTTTTTAGCCCCAAAATCCCTCGTTTTGGTCCGGATGGAGCTTTTCCGTGTCCAAAGGTTCCCGTTCCTCCAGGTGGGGAAATGGGGATAAAAGGTGGGAAAATGGGGGTAAAAGGTGGGGAAATGGGGATAAAATATGGGGAAATGGGGAGAAAAGGTGGGGGGGATAAAAGGTGGGGAAATGGGGATAAAATGTGGGGAAATGGGGATAAAGGTGGGAAAATGGGGATAGAAAGTGGGAAAATGGGGATAAAAGGTGGGAAATGGGGATAAAGGTGGGAAAATGGGGATAAAGGTGGGAAGATGGGTATAGAAAGTGGGAAAATGGGGATAAAAGGTGGGGAAATGGGGATAAAAGGTGGGAAATGGGGATAAAAGGTGGGAAATGGGGATAAAAGGTGGGAAAATGGGGGTAAAAGGTGGGGAAATGGGGATAAAATGTGGGGAAATGGGGAGAAAAGGTGGGAAAATGGGGATAAAAGGGGGGGAAATGGGTATAAAGCATGGGAAAATGTTCCTAACCGGCCAAGAAATGGCAATATTTGGGGAGAAATTGGGCATAAATGGGAAAATATCTCTGAAACTGTGGATTGTAGTGGTGGGAAGGGAAAAGTGGGGTGAGATTTGGGGGAATGTGGCCAAAAAGGGGCAAAATAGGCCCAGGTTTGGGTCAAAAGTGGCCCAAAAGGTGCAACCAGATCCAGGTTTGGGTGGGAATGGGCAAACCAGGGCAAAATTGGGCCTGGTTTGGGTCAAAAGTGGGCAAAATTGGTCAACGTGGGCCATCTAATGGGGGTTTTGGTGGTCCTCAGGGTCTGGGTCTCCATACAAGAGGTCCCCATCTCCATCCAATGGGTCCTCACCTCCATCCAATGGGTGTTGCTCTCCATCCAATGGGTGTTGCTCTCCATCCAATGGGTCTTGGTCTCTATCCAATGGGTCCCAATCTCCATCCAATCGGTCCCATCTCCATCCAATCGGTCCCATCTCCATCCAGTGGGTCCCATCTCCATCCAATGGATCTTGGTCTCTATCCAATGGGTCTTGATCTCCAAACAATGAGTCCCCATCTTCATCCAATGGGTCCCCATCTCCATCCAATGGATCTTGGTCTCTATCCAATGGGTCTTGATCTCCAATGAGACCCCATCTCCATCCAATGGGTCTTGCTCTCCATCCAATGGGTCTTGATCTCCATCCAATGGGTCCCCACCTCCATTCAGTGGGTCTTGTTCTCCATCTAATCAGTCCCCATCTCCATCCAATGGGTCTTGCTCTCCATCCAATGGGTCTTGCTCTCTATCCAATGGGTCTTGCTCTCCATCCAATGGGTCTTGTTCTCCATCCAATGGGTCCCACCTCCATCCAATGGGTCTTGCTCTCCATCCAATGGGTCTTGCTCTCCATTCAACGGGTCTTGCTCTCCATCCAATGGGTCCCCCCCTCAGTCCCTTTCACCGCCCACCCCGTCACCCTCCACCCTCCCAACCACAGGCACCGCGCTCCGGCGCCCACCACCACCCTATAGCACCCTATGGGCCCCATTCATGCCCGGGCCCCGCATGCCGCCGGCACCACCGTGGGCACCCTTCACGCAGTAGTAAGTGGCCGTGTCCTGCGCCGTGAGGCCGCTCATCTGCAGCGTGACCGTGCCCTGGGAGCTGTCCATGGTGATGGTGGCTCGGCCCTTCACCGACAGCGCGTATCCGGCGCCACCACCATTGCTGTTGATGCCAGCGACCCATTGGAGCCCCTGCCCCATTGCTTGGCGCATCCATCCCATGCCGTAGGTGCCGAAGGTGAAGCCCGAGGCCTTGCAGAGGAGCCTCATGGAGCCCCCGGGGCTTTGGAGGCCGCCTCCGGTCTCCTCCAGCATCACGGCCGCCCGCAGACCTGGGCATGGACAAGAAGGAGCCATTGAGGCCATGGGGGGCTCAGCGCCATCACCACGGACCCCCCACCCCCCTGGCAATGGGTCCAGGTCCTACCTGGGACAGAGGCCGCGAGGAGGAGGATGAGGACGGGGAAGGCCATGGCGGTGCCGGTGGCGATGGCGGTGGTGGGGCCATGGGGCGGACGGGTTATGAAGGCAGTGGGGCACGATGGGGTTTGCATAGGGGGAAGGGGGGGTTAAGAAAGGGGGCGGGGCTATGGGGCAAGGGGAGGGATCAGTTGATGGCGGGGGGGGGTTGGTTAATCGGTTAATAGCGATGCGGAATTAATGGTGGATTAATTAATCAATTAATTGGGATCGCAATCAATTAATTGGTTGGGAAGTAGACATGGAGTTAATGGCAGATTGATTAATCAATTACTTCTGATCGCAATCAATTAATTGGTTGGGAAGTAGACATGGAGTTAATGGCAGATTGATTAATCAATTACTTCTGATCGCAATCAATTAATTGGTTGGGAAGCAGACATGGAGTTAATGGCAGATTGATTAATCAATTACTTCTGATCGCAATCAATTAATTGGTTGGGAAGCAGAAATGGAGTTAATGGCAGATTAATTAATCAATTCATTGGGAACATGATATGGAATTAATGGCAGATGTGTTAACTGATTAATTGTGATACTGACATGGAGTTAATTGCAATTTAAATAATTAATTGGGATAGCAACGTGGAACTAATGGCAGATTGATAAAGTAATTAATTGTGATCTCGACATGGAATCAATTGCAATTTAATTACTTAATTGTGATAGGAATCTGGAACTAATGGCAGATTGATTAATTAATTGTGATCTCGAGGTTGGAATTAATAGCAGATTAATTAATTAATTGTGATGCTGACATGGAATTAATTGCAGATTTATTAATTGACTGTGATCACAACATGGAATTAATTGAAGATTGATTAATTGACTGTGATAACAACACGGAATTAATGGCAGATTAATAAATTGATTCAGATAGGAACAAGGAATTAACAGGAGATTAATTAATTAATATGTAGATCCACGTGGAATTAATTGCAGATTAATTAATTAATTGTGATATGGACGTGCAATTAATGGCAGCTTAGTTAATAACTTAATTGTGCTATCAATGTGGAAATAATTGCAGATTAATTGCTATCAATTAACTGTGATTTAATGGTTTAATGGGAATTTCACGGGGTTTTAGGAAATGTGTCTTAATAAGCTTCTAATTAATTAATTAATTAGGTGGTTTGATACTGATTGATTCGATATTTGTATTTTATACCCCTATGTTTGCCTCAGCCATTTTACACATTTCATTTAATCCTATATTGCTTTTAATCACCTTAACCTATTTTTAATACCATTTTCAATTAATTCCTAGCAATTAATCACTACTGAGGAATAAGAATTACTATTATTAGCAACGTTTAATTATTATTAGCAATGTTTAATGCTGAAGAATTACACATGATGAGTTGTTTAACAGAAACTTAATGAATTTACACTCATTCATTATATACTAATCTATTTATTCTCATTAATCATGTATAATAATCTATTTAATTAATTATATACATTAATCTATTTAAGCTCATTGTTTAACTTCCCAATTATTTGATAGCACTTTCATTTCTTTGCTATCCTTTTACACATTATATTTGAATCGCACCAATTTATCATTGCAGTGCCTTTTATAGGGGCTAGTTAATGAATTAATTAATTAATTAACGGGGGAGCCCCATGGGGCTTCGTGGCAGCTGCTCCCTTGATTCATGAACTAACAGGGAGGTCCCATGGGGCTTCACGGCAGGTGCCTTGGGTCACAACAAGCCTTAATATAGAGACCGAGGCTCCCTAACTTAATGAATTAATTAATAGGGACCCTTAATTGCAATCACTGCAGAGGGCTCATTAATGAGAGTGAATTGATCGATTACCTGCAATCACTGCAGTCTTAGCACTGATTAACCACCACCACCATAACCATAACCACCATCACCACCACCACCATCACCATAAGCACCATAACCACCATCACCATCACCATAAGCACCATAACCACCATCACCATCACCATAAGCACCATAACCACCATCACCATCACCATAACCATCATTACCCTTCACGCAGTAGTAAGTGGCCGTGTCCTGCGCCGTGAGGCCGCTCATCTGCAGCGTGACCGTGCCCTGGGAGTTGTCCCTGCTGATGGTGGCTCGGCCCTTCACCGATGCCCCGTATCTGGTGGTGCCACCACCACTGCTAATGCCAGCGACGTACTGGAGCCCCTGCCCCGGTGCTTGGCGCATCCATCCCATGCCGTAGTCTCCGAAGGTGAAGCCCGAGGCCTTGCAGAGGAGCCTCATGGAGCCCCCGGGGCTTTGGAGGCCGCCTCCGGTCTCCTCCAGCGTCACGGCCGCCCGCAGACCTGGGCATGGACAAGAAGGAGCCATTGAGGCCATGGGGGGCTCAGCGCCGGCACCACGGACCTCCCACCCCCCCGGCAATGGGTCCGGGTCCTACCTGGGGGTGAGGTTGGATTCGTGGCTATGGGGAAGGGTCCATAGGGAACCAATGGGGGGGGTTGGGGGAAAACCTGTGGAGGTTTGGGTCAATGGATAGAGATTTGGTTCAATGGATGAAGATTTGGGTCAATGGATGAAGATTTGGGTCAGTGGATCAAGATTCGGATCAACGGATGAAGATTTGGGTCAATGGATGAAGATTCGAGTCAATGGATGAAGATTTGGGACAATGGATGAAGATTTGGGTCAATGGATGAAGATTTGGGACAATGGATGAAGATTTGGGTCAATGGATGAAGATTTGGGTCAATGGATGAAGATTTGGGACAATGGATGAAGATTTGGGTCAATGGATGAAGATCTGGGACAATGGATGAAGATTTGGGTCAACGGATGAAGATTTGGGACAATGGATGAAGATTTCGGTCAATGGATGAAGATTTGGGACAATGGATGAAGATTTGGGTCAATGGATGAAGATTTGACTCAATGGATCCAGATTTGGGCTTCGCCTTCGGAGACTACGCCATGGGATGGGTGCGCCAAGCCCCATGGCAGGGGCTCCAATGGGTCGCAAGCATTAGCAAGGGTGGTGGTGGCACTGATTACGCGCCGTCGGTGAAGGGCCGAGCCACCATCACCAGGGACAACTCCCAGGGCACGGTCACGCTGCAGATGAGCGGCCTCACGGCGCAGGACACGGCCACTTACTACTGCGTGAAGAGTGGTTATACTGGTGGTGGTGGTGGTTATGGTGATGCTGATGGTGGGTATGGGGGGTACGGTGGTATAGCCATGACCAGCACCATACCCACCATCACCAGCATAACGAGCGCCATAACCACCATAGTCATCATAACCACCATAACCATCAACAGCACCAGAGCCACCAGCACAATACCTACCAGAACCACCATGCCCACCATAACCAGCACCATACCCTCCATAAGCACCTGGAGCACCACCACCAGCACCAGCACTCTTCACGCAGTAGTAAGTGGCCGTGTCCTGCGCCGTGAGGCCGCTCATCTGCAGCGTGACCGTGCCCTGGGAGTTGTCCCTGGTGATGGTGGCTCGGCCCTTCACCGACGGCGCGTAATCGGTGTAACCACCATTGCTGCTAATCCTTGCGACGAACTGGAGCCCCTGACCCGGGGCTTGGCGCATCCATCCCATGCCGTAGCTGCCGAAGGTTAAGGCCAAATCTTCATTCATTGACCCAAATCTTCATTCTTTGACCAAATCTTCATCCATTGTCCCAAATCTTCATCCATTGACCCAAATCTTCATCCATTGACCCAAATATAGATCCAATGACCCAAATCTTGATCTATTGACCCAAATCTTGATCCATTGACCCAAATCTTGATCCATTGAACCAAATCTTCATCCATTGACCCAAATCTTGATCCATTGACCTGAATCTTCATCCATTGACCCAAATCTTCATCCATTGACCCAAACCTTCATCCATTGACCCAAATCTTCATCCATTGACCCAAACCTCCACAGGTTTTCCCCCAACCCCCCCCATTGGTTCCCTATGGACCCTTCCCCATAGCCACGAAGCCACCCTCACCCCCAGGTAGGACCCGGACCCATGGTGGCACTGGGGGGGGTGGGAGGTCCGTGGTGCCGGCGCTGAGCCCCCCATGGCCTCAATGGCTCCTTCTTGTCCATGCCCAGGTCTGCGGGCGGCCGTGACGCTGGAGGAGACCGGAGGCGGCCTCCAAAGCCCCGGGGGCTCCATGAGGCTCCTCTGCAAGACCTCGGGCTTCACCTTCGGCAGCTACGGCATGGGATGGATGCGCCAAGCACCGGGGCAGGGGCTCGAGTTCGTCGCAAGCATCAACAGCAATGGTGGTAGCACCTGGTACGCGCCATCGGTGAAGGGCCGAGCCACCATCAGCAGGGACAGCTCCCAGGACACGGTCACGCTGCAGATGAGCGGCCTCACGGCGCAGGACACGGCCACTTACTACTGCGTGAAGAGTGGTTATACTGGTGGTGGTGGTGGTGGTGCTCCTGGTGCTGGTTATGGTGGTGGTGGTGGTGCTTGTGGTGGTTATGGTGGGTACGGTGCTGGTTATAGTGCTGGATATGTTGGTTATGGTGGTTACAGTGTGTATGGTGCTGGTGCTGGTTATGGTTATGGTGGCGACGGTGGTTATGATGACTATGGTGGTTACGGCTTAATTATTAGCCCTAATTGAGGGGCTAACGTTCACCCTTCCCCCGAAATGCAGGTGCGAGAGCAGCTGCTGCAGCCAAGGGGCCGAAAGCGACCGCCGGGGCCTATTTTTGGGTTAAAAAGGGCCCGTTTTGGGGTTTCGGGGCTCTTCGTGGCTATTTTCGGCAGCAGCAGCTGCGCGGGAAAACCCCAAAGCGGGCGGGTTTGGCCCCAAAACGGGGCCGGCCCAGACACAGGGCGCGGGACGGGACCGTCGCTCCTCGGTGATGGCCATTAGCGCTATTAATTGCGGTCGATTAGTGCTAACAATTGCATTAAAGTGACGGGCTTTGCTAATTATTAATCGGTTCTTATTTGATTAATTATTTATGATTAAATTATTTGCTATTATTCTCTACAGTTGACTGGGAATTTGATGGGAATCGCTATTTTTATTGCTAATATTCACCAATTCGCTGGTTTTAGACCTATTATCCCGTCCTTCTATGACCTCGCTCCTTTATTCCCTATTAACTAATTAACCGGTTATTCCAACTTATTAACCCATTATTTGAGTCTCAGAGGAACCATTATTAGCTCCATTAGTCTCTTTTGTTACTCTTATTAGCACAAATCCTTCTATTTCTAGTATTAACATTAGCATTTGTGTTATTAATATCATTTATTAGCATTATTATTGTTATTGGCAACAGTATTAAATAATTACCATTACTTTGTCCTCCTATTTATAGTAATTATTATCATTAATAGCCCTAAAATAATGAAATCATAATAATATTATTAGAAATAATCGGGTTTATATTAGAATATGAGAAATTAATCGGTTTCTATTAGAAATGATTCGTTTCTATTATAAATCATTAGGTTTCTATTAATTATTAGAAGGCTTATTAGCGTTAGAGAGCATTCTGGTTTTGTTAACGGGAATTAATTTGGAGCCTTTTATTAGGAGGAATTGCCCTTTATCGCTATTATTAGAGCAAAAATCGCTGCGCTATTGGGGTTTATTCGCTATTTTATAGGTGCATTAGGCGTTTATTAGCTTGTAATTTTATCATAATTTAGCTTTATTTTTGTTATTATTATTTCTATTATTATTATATTAATCATTGTTAATTATTATCATCAAAACCTCCCACTCTATTTGCCCTCCTTCTAATTATCAGCCCCATCTATTCCTTGATTAATTCCTGTTATTAGCACAAATGCTCCTATTTTATCATCGCCCCATTGCATTAGCTCCATCATTAATCACTATTATCGCTAATAATCGCTTTTGATTCTCATTATTATCACCTCTGCAGGGGTTTGCACCACTTTATGAGCTCTTAATAACAGTAATATTAATGATATTAATGATACTAAAGCAATTATATTTTTGTAAAAAGATAATTTATTGCACTTTATAATTATTATTTTCTATTATTTATATTTTCTCTTATTTTTATTTTGTATTATTTTATATTGGCTATAATTATTATAACTCTAATTAACATTATTAATATATAAATAATATATTCTTTATATAAAATAGATTAGACATTAATAATTATTCATGATGTAAGATTACACAATCAATTAATAAATGTATTATATTATTATTGTACGATATTAATAATTATATGCAATACTGTGGAACAATAACATCATATTAAGCAATTAATAATTAGTGTGATTAGCAGCAAGACGGCTCCTTCATTACCATAATTAGGGACAATACTTGAGAGTTTATGAGTATTTTGGGCAGAAAAGTGATTTATTATTACTAATATCGCTTGATGGTGTTATTGTTACTGGTCGATCTTCTTACAGCGTGTATTTCATTACAGATCTCATTATGTCTTATGGAATTTAGCATTAATAGCATTAATAGCTTTAATTAACCTGATTACGACCGACGTATTATTAAATCCCTAAGAAATCACTATTAAATTATCATTTCCTTTATTTTTCCTATTATTAAAGCAATCAATCCCGCTTTCTCGATGCTAATAAAGGGAATAAATGGACTTCGATGGAATAACAGAGAAAATAAAGGGGAAAAAAACAAGGAATAAAAGGAAATCAATGGAAAAAGGGGAATAAAATGGGAATTAAAGGGAATAAAGGCCCCAAAATTGTTTTAAATTCACCCAAATCAATGAAATAAAGGCTCAAAATTGAATTTAATGCCCCCAAATTGGATTAAATTCCCCCCCAAATCAATGAAATAAAGGCTCAAAATTGAATGTAATGCCCCAAAATTGGATTAAATCCTCCCAAATCAATCAAATAAAGGCTCAAAATGAAATTTCATGCCCAAAATCAAGTAATTAAAGGCTCTAAATTGAATTTAATGCCCCAAAATTGGATTAAATTCCCCCAAATCAATGAAATAAAGCTTTAATATCGAATTAAATGCCCCCAAATCGGATTAAATGCCCCCAAATCAATGGAATAAAGGCTCAAAATAGAATTTAATGCCCCAAAATTGGATTAAATTCCCCCAAATCAATAAAATAAAGCTTTAATATCGCATTAAATGCCCCCAAATCAATGAAATAAAGTCTCGAGGCTGAATTTAATGCCCCAAATGGGATTAAATTCCCCCAAATCAATGAAATAAAGCTTTAATATCGAATTAAATGCCCCCAAATCGGATTAAATGCCCCCAAATCAATGAAATAAAGTCTCGAAGCCGAATTTAATGCCCCAAAATTGGATTAAATTCCCCCAAATCAATGAAATAAAGCTTTAATATCGAATTAAATGCCCCCAAATCGGATTAAATGCCCCCAAATCAATGAAATAAAGTCTCGAAGCCGAATTTAATGCCCCAAAATTGGATTAAATTCCCCCAAAGACTCGAAAACGGCGAATTTTGGCGAATTTAACCGAAATCCACGAAACCCCCGTTAAAAAAGCGATTCAACCCGTGAGATCAGAGGGGAATTAAGGCAGAAAAACGTCAAAATTGGGGAAATTTAGGGAAAAAAAAGGCATAAAAATAAGGAAAATTGAAGGGGGGGGGTGCGCGCTGCTCTCCTCCCAAGTCGGCTCCGTAATCTGCCTAGCAACGCGCTCCGATTGGCTGCGAGGCGCCGCGAGGGGCGTGGCTTGCGGGGGGCGGAACCCGGAAGCGCCTCCCCTTGGCCCTTGCCGTCTCCATGGCAACCGCAGGGGGCTCGGCCTTAGCGACGCCGCCATTTTCCTTAGCAACGGGGGCCTGGGTGGGTGTGGGGTGAGGTGGGGGGAGGGGTTAGGGGTGGGGGGGGTGGGGGGGGTGGGGTGGGGGTGGGGTGGGGTGGGGGGGAGGGGTCCAGGCCTCACTTGGGGGGCCGAGGCCTCGTCTTGGTTTTGGTGCTCTGAAGGAGGAGAAGCCCCGTTTGAGAGCGACCCCCACAACCCCCCCTAAGGTAAGAGGAAAGAACCCCAAAGTAGGGGATTTGGACCCAAAATGAAGGGGGTTAGGTCAAAAGTGGGGGTTTATCCCCAAAATGGGGGGGGTTCTACCGTTAACCCCCTTAAATAAGCTTGGTTGTGGCTGTTGTTTGATTAACACCCCCCCCCCCCAAGGCTTGAACCCCCCCAAACTATCCAAAAGAGGTGTTTTAAACCCAAAATGAAGCCCAAACGGGAAAGAAAACCTCAAAACCCTCAGGTTTTAGCTTAAAAGGGTTTGAGCCCCTAAAAAAGGGATTTAATGCCCTAAAAGAGGGAGTTTGTGCCCTAAAATAAGGGGTTTGTGCCCCAAAATAAGGGCTTTATGCCCTAAAACAGGGACTGAACCCCCAAAACCAAAAGAGGTGCCCCCAAATGTGAAGATCCCACCCCAAAAATTCAGCTCCTCTCAAGAAAATGGCTGCAATTGCTTAAAATAGCCTAAAACGCCCCCAAATAAGTGCTTTGGCACACAAATTAGTATCCAATGCCCCCAAATTGGGTTTAAAACCCAAAAACCTGGGGTTTGAACCCCTAAATAGGGTTTAAAACCCCTCAAATAGGGATTTAAACACCCAAAATAGGGGTTTTAACCCCCAAAATAGGGATTTAAACACCCAAAATAGGGGTTTTAACCCCCAAAATAGGGATTTAAACACCCAAAATAGGGGGTTCAACCCCCAAAATAGGGGTTTAAACACCCAAAATAGGGGTTTAACCCCAAAAATAGGGATTTTAACCCCCAAAATAGGGATTTAACCCCCCCAAATGAGCCTAACTCCCCAAAACCGGTATTTAAGCCCCAAAAGAAGTTGATGTTTCCCCCCAAAAGTAAGTATTTAGCCCCTAAAATAAGCCTCAAATAAGGATAAATCGCCCTAAAATACGGGTAAATAAACCTAAAATAAAGATATACAAACCTAAAGTAAGGACAAATGCCCCCAAATTTAGTTTAGAACCCCCAAAAGAACTTTATTCACCCCAAAACTGCAAGTTTAATACCCCAAAAATAGGTTTATATCTCCCCAAAATCGTTTTTTTTACCCCAAATCCCCCTTTAACTGCCCCCCACCCCTTTAACCCCCCCATAGCCCCCTTTAGACCCCCCCCAAAACCCCTTTTCCCTTCCTTTTCGCCCCAAAACTCCCCCTCCCCTTAATGACGTCACGGTTGGGGGGGGGGGCTCCCCCCCTTTACATCCGCCTTGGTCCCCTCCTCTTCCTCCTATGGGGGGGGGCAACACGGGACCCCCATAGCCATGGCTGAGCCTGGAGGTGGGACCCCCCCTTATCCATCCCTTTGGGGGGGCGGGGGGGGGCAGGTCGTTTTGGGGCAAAAAAAGGGGGATTTGGGGGCTGGAAATGGGGATTTGGGTGGAGAAATGTGGATTTTGGGGGGGGGGAAATGGTGATTTGGGGGGAAAGTTGTGATTTTGGGGGGAAGGTGATTTTTTGTGGCAAAAATGGTGCTTTGGGGGGATAATGGGGATTGGGGGGATAATGGTCGTTTTGGGGTGAAAAATGGGGAGTTTGGGGCTGAACGTGTCGTTTGGGGTGAAAAATGGGGATTTGGGGAGGGAAATAGGGGTTTGGGGGGGACGTTGTTTTTTGTGGGGGATAATATCGATTTGGCTGTGAAATGATGCTTTTTGGGGGGGGGAATGGTGATTTTGGGGCAGAAACGGTGATTTTGGGGGGGTCAGTGGTGGTTTGGAGGTGATGATGCTGATTTGGGGGGAAAAACAGTGATTTTGGGGGGTTAATGGTGGTTTTTGAGGGGAAAAAGGTGATTTTGGAGTGGAAAATGTTGGTTTGGGGGGGCAATAATTGTGGCTTTGGTGATTTGGGGCAAAAAGCAGGGATATGGGGGAAAGAAGAGGGTTTTGGGGACCCACAACTGCTTTTTGGGGTAAAACACCCAGTTTTGGGGTCCAAACCCTGATTTCTGGGGGTTTAACACCTGATTTGGGGGGTAAACCTCCTAATTTTGGGGGTCAAACGACTGCTTTTTGGTGTCCAGCTCTTGATTTTGAGGCTAAAGCAGCTGATTTTGGGGTAAACCCACTGCTTTTTAGTGTCTAACACCTAATTTGGCGGGCAAAGCTGCTGATTTGGGGGACAAACCACCTGATTTTGGGGCTAAACCACCTAATTTTGGGGCTAAACCACCTGCTTTTGGTGTCTAACACTCAATTTTGGGGGGTAAACCAGCTGATTTTGGGGCTAAACCAGCTGATTTTGGACCTAAACCACCTAATTTTGGGGCTAAACCACCTAATTTTGGGGTAAACCACCTGCTTTTGGGTGCCTAACACCTGATTTGGGGGTCAAACAACTGGTTTTTAGTGTTGAAACCTTAATTTTGGGGCTAAACCACCTGATTTTGGGGCTAAGTCACCTAATTTTGGGGTAAACCACCTGCTTTTTGCTGTCTAACACCTAATTTTGGGGCTAAACCACCTAATTTGAGGGCTAAGCCACCTAATTTTGGGGCTAAACCAGCTGATTTTGGGGTAAGCCACCTAATTTTGGGGCTAAGCCACCTAATTTTGGGGCTAAACCACCTAATTTTGGGGTAAACCACCTGCTTTTTGCTAACACCTAATTTTGGGGCTAAGCCACCTGATTTTGGGGCTAAGCCACCTAATTTTGGATCTAAGCCACCTGATTTTGGGGCTAAGACACCTAATTTTGGGGCTAAACCACCTAATTTTGGGGTAAACCACCTGCTTTTTGCTGTCTAACACCTAATTTTGGGGCTAAACCACCTAATTTGAGGGCTAAGCCACCTAATTTTGGGGCTAAACCACCTAATTTTGGGGTAAACCACCTGCTTTTTGGTGTCTAACACCTGATTTTGGGGTAAACCACCTGCTTTTTGCTGTCTAACACCTAATTTTGGGGCTAAACCACCTAATTTTGGGGCTAAACCACCTAATTTTGGGGTAAACCACCTGCTTTTTGGTGTCTAACACCTGATTTTGGGGTAAACCACCTGCTTTTTGCTGTCTAACACCTAATTTTGGGGCTAAGCCACCTAATTTTGGGGCTAAGCCACCTAATTTTGGGGCTAAACCACCTGATTTTGGGGCTAAGCCACCTAATTTTGGGGCTAAACCACCTAATTTTGGGGTAAACCAGCTGCTTTTTGGAGTCTAACACCTAATTTTGGGGCTAAACCACCTGATTTTGGGGAAAACCACCTGCTTTTTGGTGTCTAACACCTAATTTTGGGGCTAAACCACCTGATTTTGGGGTAAACCACCTGCTTTTTGCTGTCTAACACCTAATTTTGGGGCTAAGCCACCCGATTTTGGGGCTAAGCCACCTAATTTTGGGGCTAAACCACCTAATTTTGGGGTAAACCACCTGCTTTTTGGCATCTGACGATTTGGGGGTTAAACCACCTGATCTGGGGCTAAACCACGTGCTTTTGGGGCTAAACCACCTACTTTTTGGCTCTAAACCATTGGATTTCAGTGCAACCCCCCCCCCATTTTCCCCCCCCCCCCACAGCTCCCCCCATCACCATGGACTCGGACCCCCACCGCCCACCCCAGAGCCCCCCCCACGCCTTGGCCCCCCCCTTGAACCTGCCCTTGATCCTGGAGGAGCTCCGCGTCCTGCAGCAGCGCCAGCTCCACCAGCTCCAGCTGACCGAGGACATTTGCCGCCAGGTTCTCCTCTTGGGCACCCTCCAGCCCCACAAGAGCCCCCTCCTGCCCCCCAAGCCGGCCCTCTTCCACCTCCTGCCCCCTTTCCGCCCGCCGGCACCGCCGCAACCACCGGGCGGGCGGCGCGAGTGCACCGTGTGCGGCAAGGCCCCGGGCGCCCGCCAGCCCCACGCGCCCGAGCGGCCCCACCGCTGCCCCGTGTGCGGCAACCGCTTCGCCGCCCGCGGCAGCCTCAAGGCCCACTGCCAGCGGCACCGCCAGCGCCCCCCGCACGTGGCCGCGGGCCCCCCGCCAGCCCCACAGCGCCTCCAGCTCCTCCTGCCCGCCACGGCCGTGGCGGCGGCGGTGGCGGCGGCGGGCAAGGGGGCAGAGGGTAACGGGGGCAAGCAACAGGGCAATGGGGGCAACCAAGTCAACAGGGGCAACCAAGTCAATAGGAGCTACCAGCTGGCCAATGGGGGCAACCAGGTCAGTGGGAGCACCCAAGTCAACGTGGGCAACCAACCACTCAGTGGAGGCAACCAACCAACCAATGGGGGCAACCAGGTCAGTGTGGGCAAGCAACCACTCAGTGGGGGCAACCAAGTCAATGTGGGCAACCAACCACTCAGTGGAGGCAACCAACCAACCAATGGGGGCAACCAAGTCAGTGTGGGCAAGCAACCACTCAATGGGGGCAACCAAGTCAACGTGGGCAACCAACCCCTCAGTGGAGGCAACCATCCAACCAATGGGGGCAACCAGGTCAGTGTGGGCAAGCAAGTCAACGTGGGCAACCAACCACTCCATGGGGGCAACCAAGTCAACGTGGGCAACCAACCACTCCATGGGGGCAACCAAGTCAACGTGGGCAACCAACCAACCAATGGGGGCAACCAGGTCAGTGGGAGCAACCAACAGGCCAATGAGGGCAAGCAACCACTCAATGGGGGCAAGCAAGTCAGCGTGGGCAACCAGCCACTCAATGGAGGCAACCAACCTCTCAACGGGGGCAACCAAGTCAATGGGAGCGAGCAAGTCAATGTGGGCAACCAACCAACCAATGGAGGCAACCAGGTCAGTGGGGGCAAGCAGCCACTCAATGGGGGCAACCAAGTCAACGTGAACAACCAGCCACTCAATGGAGGGAACCAACCAACCAATGGGGGCAAGCAAGTCAGCGTGGGCGACCAACCACTCAGTGGAGGCAACCAAGTCAATGGGAACAACCAAGTCAATGGGAGCAGCCAAGAGGTCAGTGGGGGCAAGCAAGTCAATGTGGGCAACCAACCACTCAATGGGGGCAACCAAGTCAATGTGGGCAACCAACCACTCAATGGGGGCAACCAAGTCAATGTGGGCAACCAACCACTCAATGGAGGCAACCAAGTCAATGTGGGCAACCAAATCAATGGGGGCAAGCGACCACTCAATGGGGGCAACCAACATGTCAATGAGGGCAACCAAGTCAATGTGGGCAACCAACCACTCCATGGGAGCAACCAAGTCAATGGGAGCAACCAAGTCGATGGGGGCAGCCACCCGCTCAGTGGGGCCACCCAACCGCTTAATGGGGGCACCCAAGTCAATGAGGGCAACCAAGAGTTGAACGTGGCCACTCACGATCTCAATGGGAGCAAGCAACTGGTCGATGTGGGTGCCCAAGAGGTCAATGGGAGCCCCCAGGAAGTCAAGGTGGGTGCCCAAGAGGTCAACGTGGGCGCTCAGCATCATGGTGGGGCCGGCCAAGGCCATGTGGGCACCCAGCTGGGCGATGTGGGCAACCGACAAGGCAATGGGAGCACCCAACAGGTCAATGTGGGCGCCCAGCAAGTCAATAGGAGCACCCAACAGGACAACCCCGGCACCCAAGGGGTCAACGTGGCCACTCAGCAGCATGGTGGGAGCATCCAAGTCAACCCAAGCACCCAACAGGTCAACGTGGGCACCCAACCCATCAACCCAAGCACCCAAGAGGTCAGTGTGGGCACCCAACAGGTCAACGTGGGCACCCAACCCAACCCAGGCACCCAAGAGGTCAGTGTGGGCACCCAAGAGGTCAACCCAAGCACCCAACCCAACCCAAGCACCCAGCAGATCAACACGGGCACCCAACAGGTCAACCCAAGCACCCATCAGGTCAATGTGAGCACCCAGCCCATCAACCCAAGCACCCATCAGGTCAATGTGAGCACCCAGCCCATCAACCCAAGCACCCAACAGGTCTTCAAGGGCACCCAAGCCATCAACCCAAGCACCCAACAGGTCAACATGGGCACCCCTCAAGTCAACATGAGCACCCAGCAGGTCAGTGCGCGCACCCAAGTCAACGTGGGCACCCAACAGGTCAACGTGGGCACCCAACAGGTCAACGTGGTCACCCAACAGGTCAACGTGGGCACCCAACAGGTCACTGGGGGCACCCATCAAGTCAGCATGGGCACCCAACAGGACGTGGGCACCCAACAGGTCAACCCAAGCACCCACCAGGTCAATGGGGGCACCCATCAAGTCAACATGGGCACCCAACAGGTCAACGTGGGCACCCACCAGGTCAAAGGGGGCACCCAACAGGTCAGCGTGGGCACCCACCAGGTCAACCCAGGCACCCACCAGGTCAACGTGGGCACCCACCAGGTCAAAGGGGGCACCCAACAGGTCAGCGTGGGCACCCACCAGGTCAACCCAAGCACCCACCAGGTCAACGTGGGCACCCAACAGGTCAACGTGGGCACCCACCAGGTCAACCCAAGCACCCACCAGGTCAACGTGAGCACCCAACAGGTCAACGTGGGCACCCAGCAGGTCAATGGAGGCACCCATCAAGTCAACGTGGGCACCCACCAGGTCAACATGAGCACCCATCAAGTCAATAGGAGCCCCCACCTCAACCTCGCCGCCTTCCCCAAGCTCCGGCTGCTGTCGGGCGCCGACGGGCGCGACCAGAACCCATGGCCCCTCTTCCGCCCCCCATCACCGTCACCATCATCATCGTCATCATCGTCATCATCGTCATCAATGGAGGCCCAATGGCACCGGTGCCGCCGCGCGTGGAGGCTCCGCTGTGGGGGGCACCAAGGGGGCCCCCCCCCGCCCCCCGGCTCCTGCCCCCTGTGCATGGAGAGGGGACGAGAGCGGGGGCGGCGCGGGGAGGAGGCCGGAGGAGGAGGAGGAGGAGGAGGAGGAAGGGAGGAGGAAGGGGAGGTAAGAGGGGGATGGGGGGAATTGGGGGGGAATTGGGGGGATTTGGGGGAAATTTGGGGGAAATTTGGGTGGGATTTGGGGAAAATTTGGGCGGGATTTGGGGGAAATTTGGGAGGGATTTGGGGGAAATTGGATGGAATGGGGCGGAATTTGAGTGGAATTTGGGTGGGATTTGGGGGAAATTTAGGCTGGATTGGGGGGATTCGGGTGGAATTTGGGTGGAATTGTTGAGAAATTTGAGTGGAATTTGGGGGAAATTTGGGTTGAATTTGGGTGGGATTTGGGATGGATTTGGGGGGAAATTTGGGTGGAATTTGGCTGAATTTGGGTGGGATTTGGGGGGAAATTTGGGGGGAATTTGGCTGAATTTGGGTGGGATTTGGGATGGATTTGGGGGGAAATCTGGGGGGAATTTGGGGGGATTTCGGTGGGATTTGGGATGGATTTGGGGGGAATTTGGCTGAAATTGGGTGGGATTTGATTAAAATTTGGGATGGATTTGGGTGGGGTTTGGGGGAAATTTGGGTGGAATTTGGTTCGTATTTGGGTGGAATTTGAGTTAAATTGGGTGGGATTTGGGTGAAATTTGAATGGAATTTGAAATTTGGGATGGATTTTGAGTGGGATTTGGAGGAAATGAAGGAAAATGGGGGGGAAGGAAGGAAATAATGGGGGAAATTGGGGAGAATTTGGGAGAATTTTTGAAACTGGGGAAACCAGGGGGGAATCTGGGGGAAATAAAGGAAAATTGGGGGAAAATTGGGGGAATTGTGGGGAAAATGAGGAAATTCAAGCGAAATTGGGGGAACTGTCGGGAAACTGAGTGAATTTGGGGGGAAATGGGGAAATTTAGGGGAAATTGGGGGAAATTGTGGGGAAAGCGAGGCGATTTCAGGGAAGTTGTGGGGAAAACGACGGAATTTGGGGGGAAATTTGGGAAAATGAAGAAATTTGGGTGGAAATTGTGGGAAAAACGGGGGAATTTCAGGGAAATCCCTTGGGAATAAAGGGAAAAGGGGTGGGGGGAGGGGATGGAAGGGAATGGGGGGGGGGACCCAACACTGACCCCCACCCCACCCCCACCCCTTCTTCTCCCCACAGGTGCCCCCCCCATGGACACCACCGGGACCCCTCTGGAGCCACCCCCCCCCCAGAGCCCCCCTGGGGACCCCCAAGGAAGAGGAGGGGGGGGACCCCCCCATGGAGGGGGAGGGGGACGAGTAGGGGCAATGGGGGGTGATGGAGACCCCACCCCCCCCCCCATAACCATAGTTTAGGCCATTAAAGACATTAAACGGACCCCTCCCCCCCCATTTCTGTTTATTGCGGGGGGAGAGGGGGCTCAGGGGACAAAATGGCGGCCGTTGCCAGGGAGACGGTGCGCAAGATGGCGGCGGTTGCCATGGAGACGGAGGTAGCATCCAAGATGGCGACGGTTGCCATGGAGATAAGGGGTAGCGTTCAAGATGGCGTAGACGTACGCGCCCGCCCCTAAAATGGCGCCCGTTGCCATGGCGATGCTTGCCCGGCTTCAAGATGGCGGCTGCCACGACGGAAACGCCGTTGTAAGCCGTTGCCCTCACTAAACATGGCTGCCGTTGCCATGGCGATACTCGCCCTCCCTCAAGATGGCCGCCGTTGCCATGGCGACATTTACCCGCTCCCAAAATGGCGTCTGTTGCCATGGAGATACGCGTCCCCTATCAAAATGGCGGCCGTTGCCATGGAGATGCCCTCCCGGCTTCAAGATGGCTGCCGTCGCGACGGAAATGGCGTAAAGAGACGTTGCCAGCTCTCAAAATGGCGGCCGTTGCCATGGCGATACTCGCCCTCCCTCAAGATGGCCGCCGTTGCCATGGCGACATTTACCCGCTCCCAAAATGGCGCCTGTTGCCATGGAGATACTCGCCAGCCCCTAAAATGGCGCCCGTTGCCATGGCGATGCTCGCCCGTCCTCAAGATGGCTGCCGCCGCTACGGAAACGCCGTACAGACCCCGTTGCCCTCACTAAACATGGCTGCCGTTACCCCGGCGACGCTCCCCCCTCCGTCGCGACGCAACCGTCGTAAAGACGTCCGTTGCCATGGAAACACCCCCTCGGTTTCCTCCTTCCCTTTCCCTTTGCCCTCACCCAAGATGGCGGCGGCGGCTTCGCGGCCTTCCCAGCGGCCTCTTCCGCCTCCGGCGCCGTGAGGGGACGGGGTCGTGGCCGGCTCCCGGTGCTCGGCTCCCGGTCCCGGTTTGGCTCCGTTCCCGTTCCCCGGGGTCCCGGGCCGCGATGTCGGACACGTGGAGCTCCATCCAGGCCCACAAGAAGCAGTTGGATTCGCTGCGGGAGCGGCTGCAGCGGCGCAGGAAGCAGGACCCGTGGGGTGATTAATGGGGGTTAATGAGGGGGGGTAATTGGGGTTAATGAGGGGGGGTAATGGGGTTAATGGGGGGGTAATGGGGGTAATGAGGGGGGGTAATGGGGGTAATGAGGGGGGTTAATGGGGGTTAATGGGGGGTTAATGGGGGTTAATGAGGGGTCATTAATGGGGTTAATGAGGGGGGTAATGAGGGGTCGTTAATGGGGTTAATGAGGGGGGGTTAATGGGGTTAATGAGGGGGGTAATGGGGTTGAGGTGGGTTAATGGGGGTTAATGAGGGGGGTAATGGGGGTAATGAGGGGGGGTTAATGGGGGTTAATGAGGGGGGGGTAATGGGGTTAATGAGGGGGGGTAATGGGGGTAATGAGGGGGGTTAATGGGGTTAATGAGGGGGGGTAATGGGGTTAATGAGGGGTCATTAATGGGGTTAATGAGTGGGGTTCATGGGATCAATGGGAGGTAATGGGGTTAATTAAGTCAGGAAATTTGGGGAAATTGGGGTAATTAAGGCATTAATGAGGGTTAATAAGGATAATTAGGGGTGTTAATGGGGGTTAATGTCATCAATAAGGGGGTTAATGGGTGTTAATGTCATTAATTAGGGGGTTAGTGGCCATCAATGAGGTTTAATGGCCATTAATAATCATTATTAGGGGGTTAATGGTCCTTAACGCCGTTAATTAGGTGCATAATGGCCACTAATGAGGTTTAATGGCCATTTATGAGTTTAATTAGGGGGTTAATGGGGGTTAATGGCTTTAATTAGGGGCTTAGTGGCCCTTAATGAGGGTCCGTGGCCCTCGGTGGTGTGCCTGGGTTAATTAATGACGTCATTGGGTGTTAATTAACCCTAATGAGCCCTTCTCCCCCCCCCTTAGACCCCACCCCTCCCCGCACCTCGAGCCCGGCCCCTCCCCCTCCCTCCTCCTCCTCCTCCTCCCCTCCCCCTCCTTCCTCCTCCTCCTCCTCTGCGACGTCAGCGCTGACGTCATCATCGTCCCGCCCCCCCGCCGCCGATGACGTCACCGCCTGCGACCCCGCCCTCGAGCGCCGCCTCCTCCTCCTCCTCGCCGACCCCCCCCTGGCGCTGCCCGCCGACGCCGACGCCCTCTGCCGCGTCATCGCCGCCGTGAGTGACGTCACTTCCTGCTCCGGCGGCCATCTTTGTCCCGCCCCATAGGCGGCTCCCTGACGTTGGGTGACGTCATCTCCATGGGGGGGGGGTTCTGTGCGTCCCGATTGGATGACGTCATCTCCATACGTCCCGATACGATGACGTCATCGACATACATCCCGATTGGATGACGTCATCGACATACGTCCCGATACGATGACGTCATCGACATACGTCCCGATTGGATGACGTCATCTCCATACGTCCCGATACAATGACGTCATCTCTATAGCGCCATTCTCCGTGTCCCCATTGGATGACGTCATCTCCAAAGGGGTGGTTCTATACGTCCCGGTAGGATGACGTCACGTCTATAAGTGGGTTCTGTACATCCCGATTGGATGACGTCATCTCCATAGGGGGCATTCTATACGTCCCGGTAGGATGACGTCATCTCCATACGTCCCGATACGATGACGTCATCTCGGTAGAGGGTTCTACGCGTCCCGATAGGATGACGTCATCGCTTTATGTCCCGATATGATGATGTCATCTCTGTAGCGGCTTCTATACGTTCTGATAGGATGACGTCATCGCTTTATGTCCCAATATGATGACGTCATCTCTATAGCGGGCTCTACACATCCTGATATGATGATGTCATCTCTATAGAGGGTTCTACATGTCCCGATATGATGACGTCATCCCTATCGTCGGTCTCTAGGCGGCGTTGCCGCCATAGGATGACGTCACCCCTGTAGCGCGCCCTTACGGTGCTGGTGTTGGGGTCGTGATGACGTCATGTTCGTGTTGTGATGACGTCATCCATCCCCATCCATCCCGTAGGATGACGTCACCCCCGTAGCGCCCTTATGGTGCCAGGGTCGTGATGACGCCATGTCCGCGTCGTGATGACGTCATGTCCCTGTCGTGATGACATTGTGTCCATGTCGTGATGATGTCATTTCTGTGTCGTGATGACGTTGTGTTCGGGTTGTGATGACGTCATGCCCGTGTCGTGATGACGCCATGTTTGCGTCGTGATGATGTCGTGTTTGGGTCGTGATGATGTCATGCCTGTGTCGTGATGACGTCATGTCCGTGTCGTGATGGCGTCATGTCCGTGTCGCGATGATGTCATTTCTGTGTCGTGATGACGCCATGTTCGCGTCGTGATGACGTTGTGTTTGGGTCGTGATGATGTCATGCCCGTGTCGTGATGACGTTGTGTTCGGGTCGTGATGATGTCATGCCCGTGTCGTGATGACGTTGTGTCCGTGTCGTGATGATGTCATTTCTGTGTCGTGATGACGTCACGTTCATGTCGTGATGATGTCATGTCCGTGTCGTGATGACGTCATGTCCGTGTCGCGATGATGTCGTGTCCGTGTCGTGATGACGTCATGCCCGTGTCGTGATGACGTCATGTCCGTGTCGCGATGACGCCATGTTCGCATCGCAATGACGCCATGTTCGTGTCGTGATGACGTCATGTCCATGTTGTGATGACGTCATGTCCGTGTCGTGATGTCATATCCGCGTCGCGATGATGCCGTGTCCGCGTCGTGATGACGTCGTGTCCGCATCGCGATGATGTCGTGTCTGCGTCGCGATGACGTTGCGATGACATCATGTCCGCGTCGCGATGACGTCACTGTGTCGCGCAGGATGACGTCACGGCGACGCGCGTCGGCGTGGAGAGCCTGCTGCAGAAGTTCGCGGCGCAGGAGCTGATCGAGGTGCGCCGGGGGCTCCTCCCCCCCGACGGCGCCATGGTGGTCACCTACGCCGACCGCTCCAAGCTGAGCGCCATGACGGGCGGGGCCGTGACGTCAGCGGTGACGTCATCGCAGCCGCAGCACCACCACGGGGGGGGAGGGGGAGGAGGAGGAGGAGGGGGAGGGGGGGGAGGGGGGGGGAGGAAGAGGAAGGCGGAGCAAGATGGAGGCGGTGGGGGGGGGACGGCGGCCATAGGAGGGGGGGGAGGTGGGGGAGGGGGAGTGGGGGAGGGGAAGGAGGCGATGAAGAGGGCGCGCAAGATGGCGTCCGACGTGGACCTGGAGATCGAGAGCTTGCTGAGTCAGCAGTCCACCAAGGAGCAGCAGAGCAAGAAGGTGCGTGTGGGGCAAGATGGGGGGCGGGGGGTCGGTGGTTGGGGGGCTGGGTCAATGGGGATGGATTGGGGGGGGGTGGAGGTTGGTGAGGGGAGATTTGTCAATGGGGATCCATCAATGGGGTGATTGGGATCCATCAATGGGGCTCCATCAGTGGGGTGATTTGGATTCATCAATGGGGATCCATCAATGGGGTGATTGGGATCAATGGGGCTCCATCAATGGGGATTCATCAATGGGGTGATTGGGATCAATGGGGCTCCATCCATGGGGATCCATCAATGGGGTGATTGGGATCCATCAATGGGGCTCTGTCAATGGGGATCCATCAATGGGGTGATTGGGATCAATGGGGATCCATCAATGGGGGTGATTGGGATCCATCAATGGGGCTCTGTCAATGGGGATCCACCAATGGGGTGATTGGGATCCATCAATGGGGCTCCATCAATGGGGATCCATCAATGGGGTGATTGGGATCAATGGGGATCCACCAATGGGGTGATTGGGATCCATCAATGGGGATCCATCAATGGGGTGATTGGGATCCATCAATGGGGCTCCACCAAGGGGGGTGGTTGGGCTGTGTCCATGGGTCCATCGCTATGGGTCTGTGGCTATGGGTCTGTGTCTATGGGTCTCTCACTGTGGGTCAGTGTCTGTGGGTCTCTATGGGTTGGTCTCTATGGGTCTCTATGGGTCGGTGTCTATGGGTTGGTGTCTATGGGTCTCTATGGGTCTGTGTCTGTGGGTCTCTCGCTGTGGGTTGGTGTCTATGGGTCTCTATGGGTCTGTGTCTATGGGTCTGTGTCTATGGGTCGGTCTCTATGGGTCTGTCTCTATGGGTCTCTATGGGTCTGTCTCTATGGGTCTCTATGGGTCTCTATGGTTCGGTGTCTATGGGTCTCTATGTGTCTATGGGTCTCTATGGGTCTGTGTCTATGGGTCCGTGTCTATGGGTCTCTATGGGTCTCTATGGGTCGGTGTCTATGGGTCTCTATGGGTGTCTATGGGTCTGTGTCTATGGGTCTGTTGCTATGGGTCTCTGTGGGTCTCTATGGGTCTGTGTCTATGGGTCGGTGTCCATGGGTCTCTATGGGTTGGTCTCTATGGGTCTCTATGGGTCGGTGTCTATGGGTCTCTATGGGTCTCTATGGGTCATCTTGCTGTGGGTTGGTGTCCATGGGTCTCTATGGGTTGGTCTCTATGGGTCCCTATGGGTCTGTGTCTATGGGTCTCTATGGGTCTGTGTCTATGGGTCAGTGTGTGTCTATGGGTCGGTGTCTATGGGTCGGTGTGTGTCTATGGGTCTCTATGTGTTGGTGTCTATGGGTCAGTGTCTATGGGTCAGTGTCTATGGGTCAGTGTCTATGGGTCTCTATGGGTCTCTATGTGTTGGTGTCTATGGGTCTCTATGGGTCAGTGTCTATGGGTCCCTATGGGTCGGTGTCTATGGGTCGGTGTCTATGGGTCTGTGTCTATGGGTCTCTATGGGTCGGTGTCTATGGGTCCCTATGGGTCAGTGTCTATGGGTATCTATGGGTCTCTATGGGTCTCTATGGGTTGGTGTCTATGGGTCAGTGTCTATGGGTCTCTATGGGTCGGTGTCTATGGGTCCCTATGGGTCAGTGTCTATGGGTCAGTGTCTATGGGTCGGTATCTGTGGGTCTCTATGGGTCAGTGTCTATGGGTCTCTGTGTGTCAGGTGAGCCAGGAGATCCTGGAGCTGCTGAACACGACGACGGCCAAGGAGCAATCCATCGTGGAGAAGTTCCGGTCCCGCGGGCGCGCGCAGGTCCAGGAGTTCTGCGACCACGGCACCAAGGAGGAGTGCGTGAGGGCCAGCGGCGCCGAGCGGCCCTGCCGCCGCCTGCACTTCCGGTGAGACCCACCGCGACCCATAGCGACCCATAGCGGGACCCATAGAGACCCATAGAGACCCATAGAGACTGACCCATAGAGACATAGAGCCAGAGTGCGTGAGGGCCAGCGGCGCCGAGCGGCCCTGCCGCCGCCTGCACTTCCGGTGAGACCCACAGCGACCCATAGCGACCCATAGCGGGACCCATAGAGACCCATAGAGACTGACCCATAGAGACCCATAGAGACTGACCCATAGAGACATAGAGCCAGAGTGCGTGAGGGCCAGCGGCGCCGAGCGGCCCTGCCGCCGCCTGCACTTCCGGTGAGACCCACAGCGACCCATAGCGACCCATAGCGGGACCCATAGAGACCCATAGAGACCCATAGAGACCCATAGAGACTGACCCATAGAGACATAGAGCCAGAGTGCGTGAGGGCCAGCGGCGCCGAGCGGCCCTGCCGCCGCCTGCACTTCCGGTGAGACCCACAGCGACCCATAGCGGGACCCATAGAGACCCATAGAGACCCATAGAGACTGACCCATAGAGACATAGAGCCAGAGTGCGTGAGGGCCAGCGGCGCCGAGCGGCCCTGCCGCCGCCTGCACTTCCGGTGAGACCCACAGCGACCCATAGCGGGACCCATAGAGACCCATAGAGACCCATAGAGACTGACCCATAGAGACATAGAGCCAGAGTGCGTGAGGGCCAGCGGCGCCGAGCGGCCCTGCCGCCGCCTGCACTTCCGGTGAGACCCACAGCGACCCATAGCGACCCATAGAGACCCATAGAGACCCATAGAGACCCATAGAGACCCATAGAGACTGACCCATAGAGACATAGAGCCAGAGTGCGTGAGGGCCAGCGGCGCCGAGCGGCCCTGCCGCCGCCTGCACTTCCGGTGAGACCCACAGCGACCCATAGCGACCCATAGCGACCCATAGGGACCCATAGAGACTGACCCATAGAGACCCATAGAGACTGACCCATAGAGACATAGAGCCAGAGTGCGTGAGGGCCAGCGACGGCCCTGCCGCCGCCTGCA
Organism: Pezoporus occidentalis; assembly: GCF_034315485.1. Taxonomy (NCBI): domain Eukaryota; kingdom Metazoa; phylum Chordata; class Aves; order Psittaciformes; family Psittacidae; genus Pezoporus; species Pezoporus occidentalis. The sequence goes on along the minus strand of NW_026915800.1, from coordinate 28,998 downwards.
CTTCCGGTGAGACCCACAGCGACCCATAGCGACCCATAGACCCATAGACCCATAGAGCGACCCATACAGCCATAGACCCATAGAGCCATCCATAGCGCCACAGAGCCACCCATAAACCCATAGAGCGACCCATCCATAGACCCATAGAGCCATCCATAGACCCATAGAGCCACTCATAGACCCATAGATCCATAGAGCAACCCATAGAGCCACAGAGTGACCCATAGAGCCACCCATAGAGCCATAGAGTGACCCATAGAGCCACCTATAGAGCCATAAAGCCACCCATAGAGCCATAGACCCATAGAGCCACCCATAGAGCCATAGAGCGACCCATAGAGCCATAGAGCGACCCATAGACCCATAGAGCAACCCATAGAGCCATAGAGCGACCCATAGAGCCATAGACCCATAGAGCCATAGACCCACAGACCCATAGAGCGACCCATAGAGCCATGGAGCAACCCATAGAGCGACCCATAGAGCCATGGAGCGACCCATAGAGCCCACCCATAGATCCACGGATCCCTGTTGCCTAACGACCCGCATGGCCCCCCAAATGCCCCCTAAATGCCCCCCAGCTGCCCCCCAGCTGCCCCCCAACGTCCGCGCGCGCCCGCCCCACAACCACAGGCGCATCATCAACAAGCACACGGACGAGTCGCTGGGCGACTGCTCCTTCCTCAACACCTGCTTCCACATGGACACCTGCAAGTACGTGCACTACGAGATCGACGCCGGCCCCATGGCGCCGCCCCACAGCCCCCCCGCCGCCGCCCCACGGCAGCGCAGCCCCACACCAAAGGAGCTGGCGCGGCCCCCCGGCGGGAGCGACGCGGGCGCCGATCGGCTCTTCCCACCGCAGGTAATTGGGGGGCGAATTGGGGGAAATTCCGATGGGGTCAGCAGGATTTTAAAGGGTTTTGGTGGAATTTGGGGGAATTTTGATGGGTTCAGCACAATTTTAAAGGGTTTTGGTGGAATTTGGGGAAATTTCGATGGGGTCAGAAGAATTTTAAAGGGTTTTGTTGGAATTTGTGGGAAATTCCGATGGGGTCAGCAGGATTTTAAAGGGTTTTGGTGGAATTTGGGAGAATTTTGATGGATTTGGCAGAATTTTAAAGGGTTTTGTTGGAATTTGGGGGAAATTTCGATGGGGTCAGCAGGATTTTAAAGGGTTTTGGTGGAATTTGGGAGAATTTCAATGGATTCAGCAGAATTTTAAAGGGTTTTGTTGGAATTTGGGGGAAATTTCGATGGGGTCAGCAGGATTTTAAAGGGTTTTGGTGGAATTTGGGGAACTGCTTCCACATGGACACCTGCAAGTACGTGCACTACGAGAATCGAATTTGCCGGCCCCATTTTGGCGCCGAATTTTAAAGGGTTTTGTTGGAATTTGTGGGAAATTTTGATGGGGTCAGCAGGATTTTAAAGGGTTTTGTTGGAATTTGGGGGAAATTTCGATGGGGTCAGCAGGATTTTAAAGGTTTTTGTTGGAATTGGGGGAAATTCCGATGGGGTCAGCAGAATTTTAAAGGGTTTTGGTGGAATTTGTGGGAAATTTTGATGGGTTCAGCAGAATTTTAAAGGGTTTTGTTGGAATTTGGGAGAATTTTGATGGATTCGGCAGAATTTTAAAGCTTTTTTGGTGGAGTTTTGGGAGAATTTGATGGATTTTGGGGAATTTTAATGAATTTTAAAGCTTTGTTGCAATTCGATGAATTTTGTTGGAATTGGTGAATTTTGTTGGAATTTTGTTGAATTTTGTTGGAATCTTTTTTTTTAATTTCGTTGGAATTTGGGTGAATTGTGTTGGAATTTGTTGGATTTTGTTGGGATTTTCAGGAAGTGTCTTGAATTTTGTTGGATTTTGTTGGAATTTTGTTGGATTTTGTTGGTATTTTGTTGAATTTTGTTGGAATTCTGTTGAATTTTGTTGGAATTTGGGTGAATTTTGTTGGGATTTTCAGGAAGTGTCTTGAATTTTGTTGGATTTTGTTGGAATTTTGTTGGATTTTGTTAGAATTTTGTTGAATTTTGTTGGAATTGTTGAATTTTGTTGGAATTTGGTTGAATTTTGGTGAATTTTGTTGGAATTTGTTGGAATTTTGTTGTATTTTGATGGAATTTTGTTGGATTTTGTTGGAATTTTCAGGAAGTGTTTTGAATTTAGTTGTATTTTGATGGATTTAGTTGTATTTTGATGGAATTTAGTTGTATTTTGATGAATTTAGTTGTATTTTGATGGAATTTAGTTGTATTTTGATGGAATTTAGTTGTATTTTGATGAATTTAGTTGTATTTTGATGGAATTTAGTTGTATTTTGATGAATTTAGTTGTATTTTGATGAATTTAGTTGTATTTTGATGAATTTAGTTGTATTTTGATGGAATTTAGTTGTATTTTGATGAATTTAGTTGTATTTTGATGGAATTTAGTTGTATTTTGATGAATTTAGTTGTATTTTGATGGATTTAGTTGTATTTTGATGAATTTAGTTGTATTTTGATGGAATTTAGTTGTATTTTGATGGAATTTAGTTGTATTTTGATGGAATTTAGTTGTATTTTGATGGAATTTAGTTGTATTTTGATGGAATTTTGTTGTATTTTGATGGATTTAGTTGTATTTTGATGGATTTAGTTGTATTTTGATGAATTTAGTTGTATTTTGATGAATTTAGTTGTATTTTGATGGAATTTAGTCGTATTTTGATGGAATTTAGTCGTATTTTGATGGATTTAGTTGTGTTTTGACGGATTTAGTTGTATTTTGATGGCCTTTTGAGGCCTCCTGCTGGATTTCGGTGTGTCCCCTTCCGCAGTGGATCTGCTGCGACATCCGGTACCTGGACGTGAGCATCCTGGGCAAGTTCGCGGTGGTGATGGCCGACCCGCCCTGGGACATCCACATGGAGCTGCCCTACGGGACGCTCACCGACGACGAGATGCGGCGCCTCAACATCCCCGTGCTGCAGGACGAGGGCTTCCTCTTCCTATGGGTCACCGGGAGGTCGCCAACAAGCCCACTTCCATCGGGGGCGGGGGGGCAAGGGGGGGGGCTTCCATTGGGGTCTTCCATTGGGGTCTTCGTTGGGGTCTTCCATTGGGATCTTCCATTGGGGTCTTCGTTGGGGTCTTCCATTGGTATCTTCCATTGGGGTCTTCCATTGGGGTCTTCCGTTGAGGTCTTTGTTGGGGTCTTCCATTGGGATCTTCCATTGGGATTTTCCATTGGGGTCTTCCATTGGGGTCTTCCATTGGGGTCTTTGTTGGGGTCTTCATTGGGGTCTTCACTTGGGTCTTCCATTGGGATCGTCCATTGGGGTCTTCATTGGGGTCATCATTGGGGTCTTCGTTGGGGTCTTCTTTGGGATCTTCCATTGGGATTTTCCATTGGGGTCTTCCATTGGGGTCTTCGCTTGGGTCTTCCGTTGGGATCCTCCATTGAGATCTTCGTTGGGGTCTTCCACTGGGGCCTTCCATTGGGGTCTTCATTGGGGTCTTTGTTGGGGTCTTCATTGGGGTCTTCCATTGGGGTCTTCATTGGGGTCTTCATTGGGACCCAAAACCCCTTTATTGACCCAAAACCCCTTTATTGACCCCAAACCCCCTCTATTGACCCAAAACCCCTTTATTGACCCCAAACCCCCTTTATTGACCCAAACCCCCCATTTTTGGCCCCAAAACCCCCTTAGTGACCCCACACCCTCCTCCCCACAGGGCCATGGAGCTGGGCCGCGAATGCCTCAACCTCTGGGGGTGAGTTTCGGGGCTCCCCAAAATCGCCCTTTTTTCACCCCCAAAATGGCCTCTTTTCACCCCAAAGTGACCCAAAATGGCCCGTTTTCCCCCCAAACGGGCAGGTACGAGCGCGTCGATGAGATCATCTGGGTGAAGACCAATCAGCTGCAGCGCATCATCCGCACCGGCCGCACCGGGCACTGGCTCAACCACGGCAAGGAGCATTGCTTGGTATGGGGCAGGGCTTTGGGGGGAAAAGGGGCGATTTTGGGTCATTTTGGGGTGGAAAAGGGCGATTTTGGGTCATTTTGGGGTGGAAAAGGGAGATTTTGGGTCATTTTGGGGTGGAAAAGGGGGATTTTGGGGTTCTAGAGTGGGGTTTTGGGGGGAAAAAGGGCGATTTTGGGTCATTTTGGGGTGAAAAACTGCGATTTGGGGTGGAAAAGAGGGACTTTGGGTCCGGGAGGGGGGGTTTGGGGTGGAAAAGGGGGATTTTGGGTCCGGGGGGGGGGTGTGGGGTGAAAAAGGGGGATTTTGGGGTGGAAAAGTGATTTTTTTTGGGGTGGAAAAGTGATTTTTCTGGGGTGGAAAAGGGGGATTTTGGGGTTCTAGAGTGGGATTTTGGGGTGGAAATGGAGGATTTGGGGTTCTAGAGTGGGCGTTGGGGGTGAAAAAGGGGGAATTTGGGGTGGAAAAGTGGTTTTTTTTTGGGGTGGAAAAGTGATTTTTTTGGGGAGGAAAAGGGCGATTTTGGGGTCGTGGAGTCGGGTTTTGGGGTTGAAAAGGAGGATTTGGGTGTCCTAGAGTGGGGTTTTGGGGTGAAAAAGGGTGACTTTGGGGTTCTAGAGTGGGATTTTGGGGTGGAAAGGGGGGATTTTGGGGGTTCTAGAGTGGGGTTTTGGGGTGAAAAGGGGGACTTTTTGGGGGGTTCTAGAGTGGGATTTTGGGGTGGAAAGGGGGGATTTGGGGGGTTCTAGAGTGGGGGTTTGGGGTGAAAAAGGGGGATTTTGGGGTCCTGGAGTCGGGTTTTGGGGTGGAAAAGGGGGATTTTGGGGGTTCTAGAGTGGGATTTTGGGGTGAAAAGGGTGGATTTTGGGGTTCCCAAAGCTGCCTTTTTGGGTATTTTTGGGGCGCAGAAGTCAGATTTTGGTCTCAAGAGGTGTCCTTTTGGGTCCAGAAAGTGGGATTTTGGTTCATTTTGGGTCAAAAACCCCTCTTTTTCATAGGTGGGGGTGAAGGGCAACCCCCAAGGCTTCAACCGCGGCTTGGACTGCGACGTCATCGTGGCCGAGGTTAACCCCCGCCCCCCCCCCCCCGTTAATGACGTCACTAATTAGCATGCCGTTATGCTAATGAGGGGCGTGGCCAATCAGGTGCGCTCGACGAGCCACAAGCCCGACGAGATCTACGGCATGATCGAGCGGCTCTCGCCCGGCACGCGCAAGATCGAGCTCTTCGGGCGGCCGCACAACGTCCAGCCCAACTGGTACCGCTCATTAGCATCTAATTAACATCTAATTAGCGCCTAATCAGCGCCTAATTAGCGCCTAATCAGCGCCTAATTAGCGGCTGATTAACCCCCTCGTTGATAGTTGCTGAATAGCTCGGTTAAAGCGACTTGGTAGCGCAATGATAACGCGTCAATAGCTAATTAATAATTAATGGCTCCCATTAACAACTAATTAGCGTCTAATTAACGGCTAAATAGCGACTAATTAATGGCTAATTAACCGATCGTTGGTAGCTTGTTGAATAGCTTGGTTAAAGCAACTTGGTAGCGCAATGATAACGCGTTAATAGCTAAGTAATAGCGTCTAATTAGCGGCTAATTAACAGCTAATTAATCGAGCGCTGGAAGCTTGTTGATAATTGCTGAATAGCTCATTGAAAGCGATTTGGTAGCGCAATGATAACGCGTTAACAGCTAATTAATAATTAATGGCTCCAATTGTTAACTAATTAGCGGCTAATTAGCGAATAATTAACGGCTAATTAATCGAGCGCTGATAGCTTGATAGTTGCTGAATAGCTCGTTTAAAGCGACTTGGTAGCGCAATGATAACGCGTTAATAGCTAAGTAATAATCAATGGATCCCATTAACAACTAATTAGCGTCTAATTAACGGCTAAATAGCGACTAATTAATGGCTAATTAACCGATCGTTGGTAGCTTGTTGAATAGCTTGGTTAAAGCAACTTGGTAGCGCAATAACGCGTTAATAGCTAAGTAATAGCGTCTAATTAGCGGCTAATTAACGGCTAATTAATCGAGCGTTGATAGCTTGTTGATAGTTGCTGAATAGCTCGTTGAAAGCGATTTGGTAGCGCAATGATAACGCGTTAACATCTAATTAATAATTAATGGCTCCAATTGTTAACTAATTAACGGCTAATTAATCAATCGTTGATAGCTTGTTGATAGTTGCTGAATAGCTCGTTTAAAGCGACTTGGTAGCACAATGATAATGTGTCAATAGCTAATTAATAATTAATGGATCCCATTAACAACTAATTAGTGTCTAATTAACGGCTAAATAGCGACTAATTAATGGCTAATTAACCGATCGTTGGTAGCTTGGTTAAAGCAACTTGGTAGCGCAATGATAATGCGTTAATAGCTAAGTAATGGCGTCTAATTAGCGGCTAATTAACGGCTAATTAATCGAGCATTGATAGCTTGTTGATAGTTGCTGAATAGCTCATTGAAAGCGATTTGGTAGCTCAATGATAACGCATTAATAGCTAATTAATAAGTCCTAATTAATGGATCCCATTAACAACGAATTAGCGACTAATTAACGGCTAATTAATCGAGCGTTGATAGCTTGATATTTGCTGCATAGCTCGTTGAAAGCAATTTGGTAGCGCAATGATAACGCGTTAACAGCTAATTAATAATTAATAATTTTGGGTCCAGGAGGGGGGTTTTGGGGTGGAAAAGGGGGAATTTGGGGTGGAAAAGTGATTTTTTTGGGGTGGAAAAGGGGGATTTTGGGGTGGAAAAGTGATTTTTTTTGGGGTGGAAAAGGGGGATTTTGGGGTGGAAAATGATTTTTTTTTGGGTGGAAAAGGGGGATTTTGGGGTGGAAAAGTGATTTTTTTTGGGGTGGAAAAGGGGGATTTTGGGGTGGAAAAGTGATTTTTTTTGGGGTGGAAAAGGGGGAATTTGGGGTGGAAAATGATTTTTTTTGGGGTGGAAAAGGGGGATTTTGGGGTGGAAAAGTGATTTTTTTTTGGGGTGGAAAAGGGGGATTTTGGGGTGGAAAATGATTTTTTTTTGGGGGTGGAAAAGGGGGATTTTGGGGTGGAAAAGTGATTTTTTTTGGGGTGGAAAAGGGGGATTTTGGGGTGGAAAAGTGATTTTTTGGGGGTGAAAAAGGGGGATTTTGGGGTGGAAAAGTGATTTTTTTTGGGGTGGAAAAGGGGGATTTTGGGGTGGAAAAGTGATTTTTTTGGGGTGGAAAAGGGGGATTTTGGGGTTCTAGATTTTTTTTGTGGGATTTTGGGGTGGAAAAGGATTTTTTTTGGGATTTCGGGTGGAGAGTGGGGGTTTGGGGTGAAAAATTTTTTTTGGGGGATTTTGGGGTGGAAAAGTGATTTTTTTTGGGGTGGAAAAGGGGGATTTTGGGGTTCTAGAGTGGGATTTTGGGGTGGAAATGGAGGATTTCGGGTTCTAGAGTGGGGGTTTGGGGTGAAAAAGGGTGAATTTGGGGTGGAAAAGTGATTTTTTTGGGGTGAAAAAGGGGGAATTTGGGGTGGAAAAGCGAATCAATGCTTAACGGTCCTAACGACTCTGATTACTAATTAATTAACGGACCTGATTAATTAATGACCCCGATCAATGAACGCTGAGCTACGGCCCCTACGTAACGAATTAGGGGTGAACTGACGAGCTCGGTTCCTGAATTAATGGTTAATTAATGGTTAACGGGTTAATTAATGACTAATTAATTAATTAATGCTCTAATTAATTAGGATCACGCTGGGGAACCAGCTGGACGGGATCCACCTGCTGGACCCGGACGTGGTGGCGCACTTCAAGCAGCTCTACCCCGACGGCGTCATCTCCAAGCCCAAAAACCTCTAGTTCCGCAGCCCCGATTTGGGCTCAAAACCTGCGGTTTTGGGTCTGCAATGAAGACCATGATGACGTCATCTCCAAGCCCAAAAACCTCTAGTTCCGCAGCCCCGATTTGGGCTCAAAACCCGCGGTTTTGGGTCTGCCATCGAGGCCGCGATGACGTCATCTCCAAGCCCAAAAACCTCTAGTTCCGCAGCCCCGATTTGGGCTCAAAACCCGCGGTTTTGGGTCTGCAATGAAGGCCGCGATGACGTCATCTCCAAGCCCAAAAACCTCTAGTTCCGCAGCCCCGATTTGGGCTCAAAACCCGCGGTTTTGGGTCCGCCATCGAGGCCGCGATGACGTCATCTCCAAGCCCAAAAACCTCTAGTTCCGCAGCCCCGATTTGGGCTCAAAACCCGCGGTTTTGGGTCTGCAATGAAGGCCGCGATGACGTCATCTCCAAGCCCAAAAACCTCTAGTTCCGCAGCCCCGATTTGGGCTCAAAACCCGCGGTTTTGGGTCCGCCATCGAGGCCGCGATGACGTCATCTCCAAGCCCAAAAACCTCTAGTTTCGCAGCCCCGATTTGGGCTCAAAACCCGCGGTTTTGGGGCCGCCGTCGAGGCCACGATGACGTCATCTCCAAGCCCAAAAACCTCTAGTTCCGCAGCCCCGATTTGGGCTCAAAACCCGCGGTTTTGGGGCCGCCGTCGAGGCCACGATGACGTCATCTCCAAGCCCAAAAACCTCTAGTTCCGCAGCCCCGATTTGGGCTCAAAACCCGTGGTTTTGGGTCTGCAATGAAGGCCGCGATGACGTCATCTCCAAGCCCATAAACCTCTAGTTCCGCAGCCCCGATTTGGGCTCAAAACCTGCGGTTTTGGGGCCGCCATCGAGGCCACGATGACGTCATCTCCAAGCCCAAAAACCTCTAGTTCCACAGCCCCGATTTGGGCTCAAAACCCGCGGTTTTGGGTCTGCAATCGAGGCCACGATGACGTCATCTCCAAGCCCAAAAAACCTCTAGTTCCGCAGCCCCGATTTGGGCTCAAAACCCGCGGTTTTGGGTCCGCCATCGAGGCCACGATGACGTCATCTCCAAGCCCAAAAACCTCTAGTTCCGCAGCCCCGATTTGGGCTCAAAACCCGCGGTTTTGGGTCCGCCGTCGAGGCCACGATGACGTCATCTCCAAGCCCAAAAACCTCTAGTTCCGCAGCCCCGATTTGGGCTCAAAACCCGCGGTTTTGGGGCTGCCGTCGAGGCCACGATGACGTCATCTCCAAGCCCAAAAACCTCTAGTTCCGCAGCCCCGATTTGGGCTCAAAACCCGCGGTTTTGGGTCTACCATCGAGGCCACGATGACGTCATCTCCAAGCCCAAAAACCTCTAGTTCCGCAGCCCCGATTTGGGCTCAAAACCCGCGGTTTTGGGTCTGCAATCGAGGCCACGATGACGTCATCTCCAAGCCCAAAAACCTCTAGTTCCGCAGCCCCGATTTGGGCTCAAAACCCGCGGTTTTGGGGCCGCCATCGAGGCCACGATGACGTCATCTCCAAGCCCAAAAACCTCTAGTTCCGCAGCCCCGATTTGGGCTCAAAACCCGCGGTTTTGGGTCTACCATCGAGGCCACGATGACGTCATCTCCAAGCCCAAAAACCTCTAGTTCCGCAGCCCCGATTTGGGCTCAAAACCCGCGGTTTTGGGTCCGCCGTCAAGGCCGCGATGACGTCATCTCCAAGCCCAAAAACCTCTAGTTCCGCAGCCCCGATTTGGGCTCAAAACCCGCGGTTTTGGGTCTGCAATGAAGGCCGCGATGACGTCATCTCCAAGCCCAAAAACCTCTAGTTCCGCAGCCCCGATTTGGGCTCAAAACCCGCGGTTTTGGGTCCGCCATCGAGGCCGCGATGACGTCATCTCCAAGCCCAAAAACCTCTAGTTTCGCAGCCCCGATTTGGGCTCAAAACCCGCGGTTTTGGGGCCGCCGTCGAGGCCACGATGACGTCATCTCCAAGCCCAAAAACCTCTAGTTCCGCAGCCCCGATTTGGGCTCAAAACCCGCGGTTTTGGGTCTGCAATGAAGGCCACGATGACGTCATCTCCAAGCCCAAAAACCTCTAGTTCCGCAGCCCCGATTTGGGCTCAAAACCCGCGGTTTTGGGTCTGCCGTCGAGGCCACGATGACGTCATCTCCAAGCCCAAAAACCTCTAGTTCCGCAGCCCCGATTTGGGCTCAAAACCCGCGGTTTTGGGGCCGCAATAAAGGCGTGGCGGGAAGGAGGGAGCGGCTCTGTTTGTCATTGGGGGGGAAGGGGGTTTTGGGGTGAAAAGGACCGTTTTTGGGCACGAAACCCCATTTTGGGGCTGAAAAGATCATTTTTGGGGCAAAAACCACCATTTTGGGGCTAGAAGGCTCATTTTGGAGGGCTAAAAAGCTCATTTATTGGGGCTAAAAAGCCCATTTATTGGGGCAAAAAACATTTTGGGCCTAAAAAGACGGTTAATTTGGGCTAAAAACCCCATTTTGGGGTTAAAAACACCGTTTATTGGGGCTAAAAAGCTCATTTTGGGGGCAAAAAAACCATTTTGGAGCTAAAATGCTCTTTTTGGGGGGCTAAAAACCCCATTTTGGGGCTGAAAACCTCATTTTGGGGGGCTAAAAAGCTCATTTTAGGGGGCTAAAAAAACCATTTTGGGGCTAAAAAGCTCATTTTGGGGGCAAAAACCCCCATTTTGGGGCTAAAAAGCTCTTTTGGGGGGGGCAAAAAAAAACATTTTGGGGCTAAAATGCTCTTTTTGTGGGGCTAAAAACCCCATTTTGGGGCTGAAAAGCTCTTTTGGGGGGCTAAAAACCCCATTTTGGGGCTAAAAAGCTCTTTTGGGGGGCAAAAACCCCACATTTTGGGGCTAAAACCCCCGGTTTTGGGGATCCAAACCCTTGTTTTTTGTGATCCAAGACCCATTTTTAGGGCTAAACAGCCCATTTTGGGGGTTCCAAACCCTTGTTTTTTGTGCTCCAAGAACCGTTTTGGGGCTAAAAAGCCCATTTTGGGGGTTCCAAACCCTTGGTTTTTGTGCTCCAAGACCCGTTTTGGGGCTAAAAAGCCCATTTTTGGGGTTCCAAAACCTGTTTTTTTGTGCTCCAAGACCCGTTTTGGGGCTAAACAGCCCATTTTGGGGGTTCCAAACCCTGTTTTTTGTGCTCCAAGACCCGTTTTGGGGCTAAAAAGCCCGGTTTTGGGGTTCCAAACGTTGTTTCCTGTGCTCCAAGACCCATTTTTAGGGCTAAAAATCCCATTTTGGGGGTTCCAAAACCTGTTTTTTTCTGCTCCAAGACCCGTTTTGGGGCTAAAAAGCCCATTTTGGGGTTCCAAACCTTGTTTGTTTGTGCTCCAAGACCCGTTTTGGGGCTAAAAAGCCCGTTTTTGGGGTTCCAAAGCCCGTTTTGGTGCCAAAAGCTCCACTTCTCGTCTTCCAGGACCCGTATTTGATGCTCCAGGACCCATTTTTGGGGTGAAAACCCCCATTTTTAGGTCCCCAAACCCCATTTTCGGGGTAAAACCACCCATTCTTGACTCCCCACGGCCCATTTTGGGGCAAAACCCCCCATTTTTTGCCCTCCAAACCCCATTTTGGGGTCAAAAACCCCAGGTTTAGGTTCCCAACCCCCTTTTTTGGGTCGAAACCCCCTATTTTTGGGGTGAAACCCCCCCATTTTTGTCACTCCAAACCCCATTTTGGGGTCAAACACCCCTATTTTGGGCGTGAAAACCCCCATTTTTAGGTCCCCCAACCCCTATTTTTGGGGCAAAGCCCCCCATTTTGGGGGTAAAACCCCCCATTCTTGACTCCCCACAACCCATTTTGGGTCGAAACCCTCCATTTTTGGGGTGAAACCCCCCATTTTTGTGTCCCCAAGTGCCATTTTGGCGTCAACCCTCCCCGTTTTGGGGGTAAAACCCCCATTTTTAGGTCCCCAAACCCCATTTTGGGGTCAAACCCCCCCCATTTTTGGCCCTCCAAGCCCCATTTTTTGGTCAAAACCCCCTATTTTGGGGTGAAAACCCCCATTTTTGGCCGTCCAGCCCCCATTTTTGGGTCGAGCCTCCCCATTTTGGGGTGAAAACCCCCATTTTCAGCTTCCCAACCCCCATTTTTGGGTCGAGCCCCCCCATTTTGGGGTGAAAAGCCCCATTTTCAGCTCCCCAAACCCCATTTTGGGGTCGAACCCCCCCATTTTTGGGGTGAAAAACCCCATTTTCAGCTTCCCAACCACCATTTTTGGGTCAAACTTCTCCATTTTGGGGTGAAAACCCCCATTTTCGGCTCCCCAAACCCCATTTTGGGGTCGAACCCCCCCATTTTGGGGTGAAAACCCCCATTTTCAGCTCCCCAAACCCCATTTTGGGGTCGAACCCCCCCGTTTTTGGGGTGAAAAACCCCATTTTCAGCTTCCCAACCACCATTTTTGGGTCAAACTTCTCCATTTTGGGGTGAAAACCCCCATTTTCAGCTCCCCAAACCCCATTTTTGGGTCGAGCCCCCCCCCACATTTTGGGGTGAAAAGCCCCATTTTCAGCTCCCCAAACCCCATTTTGGGGTCGAACCCCCCCATTTTTGGGGTGAAAAACCCCATTTTCAGCTTCCCAACCACCATTTTTGGGTCAAACTTCTCCATTTTGGGGTGAAAACCCCCATTTTCGGCTCCCCAAACCCCATTTTGGGGTGAAAACCCCCACTTTCAGCTCCCCAAACCCCATTTTGGGGTCGAACCCCCCTATTTTTGGGGTGAAAAACCCCATTTTTAGGTCCCCAAGGCTCATTTTTGGGGTGAAAACCCCCATTTTTGGCTCCCCAAACCTCATTTTGGGGTCGAACCCCCCTATTTTTGGGGTGAAAAACCCCATTTTTAGGTCCCCAAGGCTCATTTTTGGGGTGAAAACCCCCGTTTTTGGCCCCATTCCCCCCCCAAAACGCACCCGAAGGGTCCTGCACCCCTTTAATAGGAACCAGGGCACAAAGGGGGGGTGTGGGGTGTCCATGGGGGGGGTGTGGGGCGCCCCATAAGTGCCAATGGGGGGGAGGGGGGGGCTCACTTGACGAAGACGACGTTGTTGGGGCCGGCGTTGCGGGCGGCGAGCCAGGCCAGGAACACGTCCCTGTTTGGGGGGAAAAAGGGGGATTTTGGTTAAAAACGGGGGTTTGGGTTAAAAATGGGGGGAAAAGGGGGGGTTGGGTTAAAAATGGGGGAAAAAATGGGGGTTTTGGTTAAAAATGGGGGGAAAAAGCGGGGGGGTTGAGTTAAAAATGGGGGGAAAAACGGGGTTTGGGTTAAAAATGGGGGGAAAAGGGGGGTTTTGGTTAAAAACGGGGGAAAAAGGGGGATTTTGGTTAAAAACGGGGGGAAAAAGGTGGGTTTTGGTTAAAAATGGGGGGAAAAGGGGATTTTGGTTAAGAATGGGGGGAAAAGGGGGGTTTTGGTTAAAAATGGGGGAAAAAGGGGGGTTTTGGTTAAAAATGGGGGGAAAAACGGGGTTTGGGTTAAAAATGGGGGAAAAAGGGGGGTTTGGGTTAAAAATGGGGGAAAAAGGGGGGTTTGGGTTAAAAATGGGGGGAAAAACAGGGTTTGGGTTAAAAATGGGAGGAAAAAGGGGGGTTTGGGTTAAAAATGGGGGGAAAAACAGGGTTTGGGTTAAAAATGGGGGGAAAAGGGGGGTTTGGGTTAAAAATGGGGGGAAAAATGGGGGTTTTGGTTAAAAATGGGGGGAAAAAGCGGGGGGGTTGGGTTAAAAATGGGGGGAAAAGGGGGGTTTGGGTTAAAAATGGGGGGAAAAGGGGGGGTTTGGGTTAAAAATGGGGGCAAAAGGGGGATTTTGGTTAAAAATGGGGGGAAAAGGGGGGTTTTGGTTAAAAATGGGGGAAAAGGGGGGTTTGGGTTAAAAATGGGAAAAGGGGTTTGGGTTAAAAATGGGGGAAAAGGGGGATTTTAGTTAAAAACGGGGGTTTGGGTTAAAAATAGGGGGAAAAGGGGGGGTTGGGTTAAAAATGGGGGGAAAAATGGGGGTTTTGGTTAAAAATGGGGGGAAAAGAGTTTGGGTTAAAGATGGGGGGGAAGGGAGTTTGGGTTAAAGATGGGGGGAAAAGGGGGGGTTTGGGTTAAAGATGGGGGGAAAACGGGGTTTGGGTTAAAGATGGGGGAAAAATGGGGGTTTTGGTTAAAAATGGGGGGGAAAAGGGGGGTTTGGGTTAAAAATGGGGGAAAAGGGGGGGTTTGGGTTAAAAATGGGGGGGAAAGGGGGGTTTGGGTTAAAAATGGGGGGGAAAGTGGGATTTTGGTTAAAAAGGGGCAGGTTTGGGGGGAGAAAGAGGGATTTTTGTTGAAAATGGGGGGGGAAATGGGTTTTGGGGTAGAAAAGGGTTTTTTGGGGTCTTCAGGTGGGATTTGGGGGGAAAAACAGGGATTTTGGATAATAGGGGGCGGGCTGGAGGGGAAAGGGGATTTGGGGTAAATAAAGGAACTTTTGGGGGGTAGAAAAGGGGATTTGGGGTAATAAAGGCTTTTTTGGGGGTAGAAAAGGGGATTTTGGTGTTTCTGGGGGAGTTTTGTCTGGTTTTGGGGTGTTTTTGGGTGTTTCTGGTACCCACCAGCAGTGCCTGACCACGCACTCACTGCTGCAGTATTTGGGGGTGTTTTGGGGCCGTTTCTGGGTGTTTTGGGGCCGTTTTTGTCCGTTTTTGGGTTGATTTTTCCCGTTTCTGGGTGTTTTTGGGGTGTTTTTGGGTGTTTTTGGTACCCACCGGCAGGGCCTGACCACGCACTCACTGCTGCAGTATTTGGGGGTGTTTTGGGCCATTTTTGGGTTGATTTTTCCTGTTTTGGGGTGTTTTTGGGCCGTTTTTGCCCGTTTTTGGGTTGATTTTTCCTGTTTCTGTGTGGTTTTGGGGTGTTTTTGGGTGTTTCTGGTACCCACCGGCAGGGCCTGACCACGCACTCACTGCTGCAGTATTTGGGGGTGTTTTGGGCCATTTTTGGGTTGATTTTTCCCGTTTTGGGGTGGTTTTGGGCCGTTTTTGCCCATTTTGGGGGTGATTTTTCCCGTTTCTGGGTGTTTTTGGGGTGTTTTTGGGTGTTTCTGGTACCCACCGGCAGTGCCTGACCACGCACTCACTGCTGCAGTATTTGGGGGTGTTTTGGGCCGTTTTTGGGTTGATTTTTCCCGTTTTGGGGTGGTTTTGGGCCGTTTTTGCGTTGATTTTTCCCATTTCTGGGTGGTTTTGGGGTGTTTTTGGTACCCACCGGCAGTGCCTGACCACGCACTCACTGCTGCAGTATTTCGGGGTGTTTTGGGCCGTTTCTGGGTGTTTTTGGGCCGTTTTTGGGGTGATTTTTCCCGTTTCTGGGTGTTTTTGGGGTGTTTTTGGGTGTTTCTGGTACCCACCGGCAGTGCCTGACCACGCACTCACTGCTGCAGTATTTCGGGGTGTTTTGGGGCCGTTTCTGGGTGTTTTGGGGCCGTTTCTGCCTGTTTTTGGGTTGATTTTTCCTGTTTCTGGGTGTTTTTGGGGTGTTTTTGTGTGTTTTTGGTACCCACCGGCAGTGCCTGACCATGCACTCACTGCTGCAGTATTTGGGGGTGTTTTGGGGCCGTTTCTAGGTGTTTTTTAGCTGTTTTTGCCCATTTTGGGCGTGATTTTTCCCGTTTCTGGGTGGTTTTGGGGTGTTTTTGTGGTGTTTTTGGTACCCACCGGCAGTGCCTGACCACGCACTCACTGCTGCAGTATTTGGGGGTGTTTTGGGGCAGTTTCTGGGTGTTTTGGGGCCGTTTCTGCCCGTTTTTGGGTTGATTTTTCCCGTTTCTGGGTGTTTTTGGGGTGTTTCTGGTACCCACCGGCAGTGCCTGACCACGCACTCACTGCTGCAGTATTTGGGGGTGTTTTGGGGCAGTTTCTGGGTGTTTTGGGGCCGTTTCTGCCCGTTTTTGGGTTGATTTTTCCCGTTTCTGGGTGTTTTTGGGTGTTTCTGGTACCCACCGGCAGTGCCTGACCACGCACTCACTGCTGCAGTATTTGGGGGTGTTTTGGGCCGTTTCTGGGTGTTTTGGGCCATTTTTGCCTGTTTTTGGGTTGATTTTTCCCATTTCTGGGTGTTTTTGGGGTGTTTTTGGGGTGTTTCTGGTACCCACCGGCAGTGCCTGACCACGCACTCACTGCTGCAGTATTTGGGGGTGTTTTGGGGCCATTTCTGGGTGTTTTGGGGCCGTTTTTGGGTTGATTTTTCCCGTTTCTGGGTGTTTTTAGGGGTGTTTTTGGGTGTTTCTGGTACCCACGGGCAGTGCCTGACCATGCACTCACTGCTGCAGTATTTGGGGGTGTTTTGGGGCCGTTTCTGGGTGTTTTTTAGCTGTTTTTGCCCATTTTGGGCGTGATTTTTCCCGTTTCTGGGTGGTTTTGGGGTGTTTTTGTGGTGTTTTTGGTACCCACCGGCAGTGCCTGACCACGCACTCACTGCTGCAGTATTTGGGGGTGTTTTGGGCCGTTTCTGGGTGTTTTTGGGCCGTTTTTGCCCGTTTTTGGGTTGATTTTTCCCGTTTCTGGGTGTTTTTGGGGTGTTTTTGGGGTGTTTCTGGTACCCACCGACAGTGCCTGACCACGCACTCACTGCTGCAGTATTTGGGGGTGTTTGGGGCCGTTTCTGGGTGTTTTGGGGCCGTTTTTGCCCGTTTTTGGGTTGATTTTTCCCGTTTCTGGGTGTTTTTGGGGTGTTTTTGGGTGTTTCTGGCACCCACCGGCAGTGCCTGACCACGCACTCACTGCTGCAGTATTTGGGGGGGGGTTTGGGGCCGTTTCTGGGTGTTTTGGGGCCGTTTTTGGGGTGATTTTTCCCATTTCTGGGTGTTTTTGGGGTGTTTTTGGGGTGTTTTTGGTAACCCACCAGCAGTGCCTGACCACGCACTCACTGCTGCAGCATTTGGGGGTGTTTTGGGCCATTTTTGGGTTGATTTTTCCGGTTTCTGGGTGTTTTTGGGGTGTTTTTGGGTGTTTCTGGTACCCACCAGCAGTGCCTGACCACGCACTCACTGCTGCAGTATTTGGGGGTGTTTTGGGCCGTTTCTGGGTGTTTTGGGGCCGTTTTTGCCCGTTTTTGGGTTGATTTTTCCCTTTTCTGGGTGTTTTTGGTACCCACCGGCAGTGCCTGACCACGCACTCACTGCTGCAGTATTTGGGGGTGTTTTGGGGCCGTTTCTGGGTGTTTTGGGGCCGTTTTTGGGTTGATTTTTCCCGTTTTGGGGTGTTTTTGGGCCATTTTTGGGTTGATTTTTCCCGTTTCTGGGTGTTTTTGGGGTGTTTTTGGTACCCACCGGCAGTGCCTGACCACGCACTCACTGCTGCAGTATTTGGGGGTGTTTTGGGGCCGTTTCTGGGTGTTTTGGGGCCGTTTTTGGGTTGATTTTTCCCGTTTCTGGGTGTTTTTGGGGTGTTTTTGGGGTGTTTTTGGTACCCACCGGCAGTGCCTGACCACGCACTCACTGCTGCAGTATTTGGGGGTGTTTTGGGCCGTTTCTGGGTGTTTTTGGGCCGTTTTTGCCCATTTTTGGGTTGATTTTTCCCGTTTCTGGGGTGTTTTTGGGGTGTTTTTGGGTGTTTCTGGTACCCACCGGCAGTGCCTGACCACGCACTCACTGCTGCAGTATTTGGGGGTGTTTTGGGCCATTTTTGGGTTGATTTTTCCTGTTTTGGGGTGTTTTTGGGCCGTTTTTGCCCGTTTTTGGGTTGATTTTTCCCGTTTCTGGGTGTTTTTGGGTGTTTCTGGTACCCACCGGCAGTGCCTGACCACGCACTCACTGCTGCAGTATTCCTCATCCCAGTCCCCGCTGGCCACGGGCGCGTTCCCGCATCCCGCCCGGATGCAGCGCGCAGGGGGGGGGTCCTCGGGTACCAGCTCCACTGCGAGGCCTGGGGGGGACTCAGCCTGGGGGGGGGGAGCATCGGGTACCATTGGGTGCCATTGAACCCCATTAAACCCCATTGAGCCCCATTGAACCCCACTGGATCCCACTGAGCCCCATTGAATCCCATTGGGTCCCATTGAACCACATTGAGCCCAACTGAATCCCATTAAACCCCATTGAACCCCACTGGCTCCCATTAAACCCCACTGAACCCCATTGGGTCCCATTGAACCCCATTGAACCCCATTGGGTCCCATTGAATGCCATTGAACCCCATTAAACCCCACTGAGCCCCACTGAACCCCATTGGACCCCATTGAGCCCACCTGAATCCCATTAAACCCCATTGAATCCCATTGAACCCAATTAAATTCCTCCAAAATCTCCCCAGATCCACAATTTCCCCCCCCATTCCTGCAAAATCCCCCAAATCCAAACTTCCCCCCAAATTCCTCCAGGATTCCACCAAATTCCCTCAAAATCCCCAGATTCACAATTTCCCATCAATTCCTCTGAAATTCCCCCGAAATTCCTCCAAAATCCCCAGAACCCAATTTCCCAAAAATTCTTACAAAATTTCTCCAAAATCTGCCCAAAATCCGCAATTTCCTCCAAAGTTTTTCAAAAATTCCACCAAATTTTCCCCCAAATTTCTCCAAAATTTTACTAAATCTACAAAATTCCTCTAAAATCCCTCCAAATTCACAATTCCCCCCGAATTCTTCCAAAGTTCCACCAAATTCCCCTTAAATTCCTCCAAAACCCACAGTTTTCCCCAAACCTCCTCCAAGTTTTCACCAAATAACCCCTAAATTTTGTGAAACCTACAATTTCCCCCAAATTCCTCCAAAATCTCACCAAATTTTCCCCAAATTCCCAATTTCCTCAAAACTCCTCCAAATTTTCACCCAATTCCCACGAAATTTTGTGAAACCCATTTTCCCGCAGATTCCTCCAAAATCCCACCGAATTTCCCCCAAAATTCACAATTCCCCAAAACTCTTTCAAGTTTTCACTCAATTCCCCTCAAATTTTGTGAAACCCATTTTCCCCCCAATTCCTCCAAATTCTACCAAATTTCCCCAAAACTCCTCCAAAACGTCGCCAAATTCCCCCAAAATTTTGTGAAACCCATTTCGCTAATTCCTCCAAAATCCCACCAAATTTCTGCAAAATCCCACCAAATTTCCCCAAATCCCACCAAATTTCCCCAAACCCCACCAAATCTCCCCCAAATTTCCCAAAGTTCCTCCAACTTTTCACGGAATTGCTCCCAAATCCCCCCAAATTTCCACAAACCCCACCAAATTTCACCCAAATCCCACCAAATTTCCCCAAATCCCACCGAATTTCCCCAAATCCCACCAAATTTCCCCGAAATCCCACCAAATTTCCCCGAAATCCAACCAAATTTCCACAAATCTCCCCCAAATTTCTCAAAGTTCCTCCAACTTTTCACGAATTGCTCCCAAATCCCCCCAAACCCCACCAAATTTCACCCAAATCCCACCAGATTTCCTCAAATCCCAACCAAATTTCCCCCAAATCCCACCAAATTTCCCCCAAATCCTACCAAACTTCCACAATCCTACCAAATTCCCCCAAACCCCACCAAATTTCCCCAAATCTCCCCCAAATTTCCCCAAGTCCCTCCAACTTTTCACCGAATTACCCCCAAACCCCCCCAAATTTCCCCCCCCCCCCATTTCTCACCTCGCTGCCGAACTCCCCCCCCACCATCTCCACCACCTCCTCCTCCACGGCCGCTTCCTCCTCTTCCTCCTCCCCTCCTCCTCCTCCTCCTCCTCCTCCTCCGGTCGTGGCACCGCCGCCGTCCGCGCCGGGGGCCGCCAGCACGCGCAGGGGGGGCAGGATCTTGATGTGCACGGGGGGATGGGAGGGGGGGGGCGGATTTGGGGCGTTGGGGGTTGGGGGTGGGGGCAGGGTCAACCTCAAGCGCGGCGGCGGGGCCTGGAGGGGGGGGGGCGCCTGGAGGAGAGCCCCCCCTTGGTTGGGGGGGGGGGGCACCGGCATCTGCTGCAATGGGGGGGGGTGGAGGCGAGGCACCGGGGGGCGCGGGGGGGGCACCGGGATGACGGCGAGCACCGAGGGGGCCAGGAGCTGCTTGGGGATGAGGATTTGGGTGATGGGGGGGGGAGGGGGGGACGGAGAGGGGTGGGGGGGTGGGGGGGACGGAGGTTGGGGGGCGGAGGGGGTGGGGCTGGTGTCAGCGTCGACCGGGTCCGAGGTCTGGAAAGGAAGGGAAATGAAATGGTTATGGGGGGGGATTCAACCCAAAATGGGGATGAGGTCACCCCAAAAACGCACCCGTGGTGGGGGTGAATTTAGCCCAAAATGGGGGGGATTCAACCCAAAATGCATCCATGGTGGGGGAAAAGTAATTGTTAGTAATGGGGGGGCCCAAAGTGGGGTGAATTCGGCTCAAAATGGGGGGGATTCAACCCCAAAATGGGTCCGTGGTGGGCAGAACATAAATGTAGCAATGGGGGGCCCAAATTGGGGTGAATTTAGGCAAAAATGGGGGGATTCAACCCAAAATGCGTCCATGGTGGGGAAAAAGTAATTGTTAGTAATGGGGGCCCAAAGTGGGGTGAATTCGGCCCAAAATGGGGGGGATTCAACCCAAAATGCATCCATGGTGGGGAAAAAGTAATTGTTAGTAACGAGGGGGCTCAAATTGGGGTGAATTTAGCCCAAAATGGGGGGGATTCAACCCAAAATGCATCCATGGTGGGGAAAAAGTAATTGTTAGTAATGGGGGGGACAAATTGGGGTGAATTCGGCTCAAAATGGGGGGGATTCAACCCAAAATGCATCCGTGGTGGGGAAAAAGTAATTGTTAGTAATGGGGGGGGCAAATTGGGGTGAATTCAGCCCAAAATGGGGGGGATTCAACCCAAAATGCACCCATGGTGGGGAAAAAGTAATTGTTAGTAATGGGGGGGGGTCAAATTGGGGTGAATTTAGCCCAAAATGGGGGGGATTCAACCCAAAATGCATCCATGGTGGGGAAAAAGTAATTGTTAGTAATGGGGGGGGGGCAAATTGGGGTGAATTCGGCCCAAAATGGGGGGATTCAACCCAAAATGCATCCATGGTGGGGAAAAAGTAATTGTTAGTAATGGGGGGCCAAATTGGGGTGAATTTAGCCCAAAATGGGGGGGAATTCAACCCCAAATGGGTCCACAGTGGGCGAAAAGTAATTGTTAGTAATGGGGGGGCCAAATTGGGGTGAATTCGGCCCAAAATGGGGGGGATTCAACCCAAAATGCATCCATGGTGGGGAAAAAGTAATTGTTAGTAATGGGGGGGGGGCAAATTGGGGTGAATTCGGCCCAAAATGGGGGGGATTCAACCCAAAATGCATCCATGGTGGGGAAAAAGTAATTGTTAGTAATGGGGGGGCCAAATTGGGGTGAATTCAGCCCAAAATGGGGGGGATTCAACCCAAAATGGATCCATGGTGGGGAAAAAGTAATTGTTAGTAATGGGGGGGGGCAAATTGGGGTGAATTTAGCCCAAAATGGGGGGGGATTCAACCCCAAATGGGTCCACGGTGGGGAAAAAGTAATTGTTAGTAATGGGGGGGGGGCAACCCCAAATGGGGGGATTCAACCCAAAATGCATCCATGGTAGGGAAAAAGTAATTGTTAGTAATGGGGGGCCCAAATTGGAGTGAATTTAGGCAAAAATGGGGGGAAATTCAACCCAAAATGCATCCATGGTAGGGAAAAAGTAATTGTTAGTAATGGGGGGCCCAAATTGGAGTGAATTTAGGCAAAAATGGGGGGAAATTCAACCCAAAATGCATCCATGGTGGGGAAAAAGTAATTGTTAGTAATGGGGGGCCCAAATTGGGGTGGGCGAAAAAGTAATTGTTAGTTGGGGGGGCCAAATTGGGGTGAATTCAAAATGGGGGGGATTCAACCCAAAATGCATCCATGGTGGGGAAAAAGTAATTGTTAGTAATGGGGGGGCCAAACTGGGGTGAATTCAGCCCAAAATGGGGGGGGATTCAACCCAAAACACATCCATGGTGGGGAAAAAGTACTTGTTAGTAAGGGGGGGGCCAAATTGGGGTGATTTCAGCCCAAAATGGGGGGATTCAACCCAAAATGCATCCATGGTGGGGAAAAAGGAATTGTTAGTAATGGGGGGGCCAAATTGGGGTGAATTTGGCTCAAAATGGGGGGGATTCAACCCAAAATGCATCCATGGTGGGGAAAAAGTAATTGTTAGTAATGGGGGGGACAAATTGGGGTGAATTTAGCCCAAAATGGGGGGGATTCAACCCAAAATGCATCCATGGTGGGGAAAAAGTAATTGTTAGTAATGTAATGGGGGGGCCATGGTGGGGAAAAAGTAATTGTTAGTAATGGGGGGACAAATTGGGGTGAATTCGGCCCAAAATGGGGGGGATTTGTTAGTAATGGGGGGGGGCAACCCAAAATGCATCCATGGTGGGGAAAAAGTAATTGTTAGTAATGGGGGGCCCAAATTGGGGTGAATTCAGCCCAAAATGGGGGGGGATTCAACCCAAAATGCATCCATGGTAGGGAAAAAGTAATTGTTAGCAATGGGGGGGCCAAATTGGGGTGAATTCAGCCCCAAATGGGACCGTGGTGAGCAGAATATAATTGTAGCAATGGGGGCCCCAAATTGGGGTGAATTGAGCCCAAATCCCATCCCTCTGGGGCGCACCAAGATGGCTCGGTAGGCGGCCAGGGCCTTCAGGTATTCCTTCTTGGCGGCCTCCGTCTTCCTCTTGTACACCTGGGCAAGGGAAAAGGGGGGGATCAGATGGAATTCCAGCCAAATTCATCAAATCTGCCAAAATCCCACCAAAATTGGCAAAATTCTCATCCAAATTCATCAGAATCCCACCAAAATCAGCAAAATTCCCACCCAAATTCATCAAAATCCCACCAAAATCAGCAAAATTCCCACCCAAATTCATCAAAATCCCACCAAAACTGGCAAAATTCCCACCCAAATTCATCAAATCTGCCAAAATCCCACCAAAATCACCAACTCACCCAAATTCATCAAAATCCCACCAAAATCGGCAAAAATCCCACAAAAATTGGAAAAATTCCCAGCCAAATTCATCAAAATCCCACCAAAATTGGCAAAAATCCCACCCAAATTCACCAAATCTGCCAAAATCCCACCAAAATTGTCCCAAATTCCGCCCCATTTCATCAAATCTGTCAAAATCCCACCAAAATTGTTCCAAATTCCGCCCCCATTCATCAAATCCCCCCAATCATACCAAAACCCACCCAAATCCATCAAATCTCCCAGCATTTCACCCAAAGTTCACACAAACCTCACTCAAATTTCACCTCTATCTCACCTGAATTTCTCTGAAATTTCAACCGAAATTCACCCCAATTTCACCAGAATTTTACCCAAGTTTCACCAAATCTCACCCAAATGTCACCCGAATTTCACCCAAAATTCACCTGAATTTTCCCGAATTTCACCCAAATTCCACTGAACTTTCACCCGAATCTCATCCAAATGTCACTTGAATTTCACCATTCACCCAAATTTCACCAGTATGTCACCCAAATTTCGCTGAAATTTCACCCAAATCTCACCCAAATTTTACCTGAATTTCGCCCAAATTTCACCCAAATTCCACTGAAATTTCACCCGAATCTCACCCAAATGTCACTCGAATTTCACCAAAAATTCACCCAAATTTCACCAGTATCTCACCCAAATTTTGCTGAAATTTCACCCAAATCTCACCCAAATTTTACCTGAATTTCGCCCAAATTTCACCCAAATTCCACCCAAATTCCACCCAAATTCCACTGAAATTTCACCCGAATCTCACCCAAATGTCACTTGAATTTCACCAAAAATTCACCCAAATTTCACCAGTCTCTCACCCAAATTTCACTGAAATTTCACCCAAATTCCACTGAAATTTCACCCGAATCTCACCCAAATGTCACTTGAATTTCACCAAAAATTCACCCAAATTTCACCAGTCTCTCACCCGAATTTTGCTTAAATTTCACCCAAATCTCACCCAAATTTCACCCGAATCTCACCCAAATTTCACCCCAATTTCACCCGAATCTCACCCGATTTTCACCCCGATTTCACCCGAATCTCACCCCAATTCCACCCGAATTTCACCCGAATCTCACCCCGTTTCCCCCCCGCCCCGGACCTGTTTCTGCTCCTCTCCCAGGCTGTCCCACATGGATGCCACGATCTTGGAGACCTCCCCGAAGGTGGCGTTGGGGTTCTGGCCCTTGATGGCGGCCTGGGTGTCGCGGAAGAAGAGGGCGTAGGCGGACACCGGCTTCTGCGGCTCGTTGGGGTCCTTCTTCTTCTTGGCCTTCTTGGGGGGCTTCCCCCGGCGCGGGGCGTCCCCGCCGGCGGGCGCTGGGGCCGGTGGGGCCAGCGGGGCCGGAGGGGATGGGGCTGGGGCGGACTGGGGAGGAGACGAGAGACGGGGGTGGAAGGGAAGGAAATTAGGAAAAATTTAGAGAAGATTTGGAGGAAGATTTTGAAAGAAATGGGAGAAAATGACAAAAAAATTGAAAATTGGGAGAAATTATGAAAATCTAGAAGGAAATTGGGGAAAATTATGAAAATTTAGAAGGAAATTTGGGAAAACGATGAAAATTTAGAAAGAAAAGGGGAAAATTATGAAAAATTTAGGGAAATAATTGAAAATTTTGAGGGATTAGAAGGAAATAGGAAAAATGACAAAAAAGTTGAAAATTGGGAGAAATTATGAAGATTTAGAAGGAAATTGGGGAAAATTATGAAAATTTAGAAGGAAATTGGGGAAAATGATGAAAATTTAGAAAAAAAATGGGGAAAATGATGAAAAATTTAGGGAAATTAGGGGAAATTTTGAGGGATTAGAAGGAAATAGGAAAAAATGACCAAAAAGTTGAAAATTGGGGGAAATTATGAAAATGTAGAGGGAAATTGGGGGAAAATACAAAAATTTAGAAGGAAATTGGGGAAAAATATGAAAATTCAGAAGAAAATTGGGGAAAATTATGAAAATTTAGAAGGAAATTGAGGAAAAATATGAAAATTTAGAAGGAAATTGGGGAAATAATGAAAATTTAGAAGGAAATTGGGGTAAATGATGAAAATTTAGAAGGAAATTGGGGTAAATGAAACTTTTTTGCCATTTTGGGGTCATTTTTGGCTCAATTTTGGGCTATTTTTAGGTCATTTTGGTCCATTTTGGGGTCATTTTGGCTATTTTGGGATCTTTTTTGGCCTTTTTGGGGTCAATTTTTGCCATTTTTGGGGGCCATTTTTTTTGCCAACTTTGGCCACTTTTGGGACCATGTTTGGGTCATTTTTGGCCATTTTGGGGTCATTTTTGGCCAGTTTTTGGCCATTTGTGGTCATTCTGGGTCATTTTGGGCCGTTTTTGGCCATTTTGGGGTCATTTCTGGGCTTTTTTTGGTCATTTTTGTCCATTTTTGGGTCATTTTTGTCCATTTTTGGGTCATTTTGGGTCTCCTCACCCTGCGGAAGTCCTCGGCCTCCTCCTCGTGCCCGGAGCCCGTGGGGGACGGGGGGGGCGAGAGCCGCTCCTCCGGTGATGCCGCCGGTGGGGGGGGTGGTGGGGGCTGCGGTGGGGGGGGGGTGGCGGCGCCCCCGCTAGATCCCGGCGCCCCATTGGCTCCCAGGCTGAGCCCCAGCTGAGAGCTGAGCTCCGATTGGTCGATGGTGGTCAGCTGGCCCGGCGCCAGCAGCCCCCCCGGGCTCAGGGCCGCCATGGGCACGTCGATGGTGACGGGGGGGGCGGTGCTGTACTGGGGGCTCATGGTGTGCTCCAGCTCCTGGGGGACCCAAAAACACACGGTTTCACCCCAAAAAATGCCTTTTTCCACCCCAAAAACACCTTAGGAGCACCAAAAGTGACGTTTTTTGCACCAAATATGGCTTTGTGGCATCAAAAACGCCTTTTTCTACCCCAAAATCCCCCTTTTCCACCCCAAAAAAGCCTTTGTGCACCCCTAAAACCCCTTTGGGACCCCCAAACCCATTTCCCCCTCTATCCCCATATCCCACCCCATATCCCCCCCATATCCGTTATCTCCATAAACCCCCTATATCCCCCTAATTCCCCCCCATATCCCACCCCATTTCCCCCCATATCCCCATTTCCCCCTATATCCCCCACCATACCCCATTCCCCCCATATCTCCCCCCCATATCCCTCCCCACATACCCATTTCCCCCCCCACCCCATATCCCTCCCCATATCCCCCCCACCCCCCATATCCCCCCCATTTCCCTCCCCACATCCCCATTTTCCCCCCATACCCCATATCCCTCCCCATATCCCCCCACCCCCCCATATTCCAACCCACCCCATATCCCCCCATTTCCCCCCCATATCCCACCCCACACCCCCCATCCTGCCCCACATCCCACTCCATATCCCCCCATATCCCACCCCATATCCCCCCCATACCTCCCATCCCCCCCCATCCCCCCCATCCCCCCCATATCCCACCCCATATCCCACCCCATATCCCCCCATATCCCACCCCATATCCCACCCCATATCCCCCCCATATCCCACCCCATATCCCCCCCCCATATCCCCCCCACATCCCACCCCATATCCCCCCCATATCCCACCCCATATCCCCCCCATATCCCACCCCATATCCCCCCACATCCCACCCCATATCCCCCCCCATATCCCCCCCACATCCCACCCCATATCCCCCCCATATCCCCCCATATCCCACCCCATATCCCACCCCACACCCCCCCATATCCCCCCCATATCCCCCCCATATCCCCCCACATCCCACCCCACATCCCACCCCATATCCCCCCCACATCCCACCCCATATCCCCCCCATATTCCCCCCATATCCCCCCCACATCCCACCCCATATCCCCCCCACATCCCACCCCATATCCCCCCATATCCCCCCCACATCCCCCCCCACATCCCCCCCATTACCATGGCGAGCCCCCCCGCCAGCAGCCCAGCTCCTTGCTCCATGAGCCCGTGCCCGATGCCCACGGCCATGTCCAGCGCCTGCACCCCCCCATAGTGAGCGCTGGGGCCCGGTGGGGGGGGATGGTGGGGGTGATGGGGGGCAGGGAAGGGGGGGTCGGTGGCCACGCCTGCCCCCCCCCCCCCCCCCGGCTCGCCCAGGTCCTCGAAGTGCCCCACGGCCACGGCCAGAGAGGGGTCGGCCTCTAGGGAGATGGGGGGCAGCTCGAACTCCTCGTCGCCCAGGCTCGGCGTGTGGAAGGTCTGTGGGGTGGGATATGGGGGTCAGTGGGGGGGGGACACGGACTGGGGGGTGATGGGGTAATGGGGGGTCTATGGGGTGATGGGGGCTGTGGGGGGAATGGGGGTGATGGGGGTCTACGGGGTGATGGGGGCTATGGGGTGATGGGGTAATGGGGGTCTATGGGGTGATGGGGGCTGTGGGGGGATGGGGGTGATGGGGGTCTATGGGGTGATGGGGGCTATGGGGTGATGGGGGCTATGGGGGTCTATGGGGTGATGGGGGCTGTGGGGGGATGGGGGATGGGGGTCTATGGGGTGATGGGGGCTGTGGGGGGAATGGGGGTGATGGGGGTCTATGGGGTGATGGGGGCTATGGGGTGATGGGGTAATGGGGGTCTATGGGGTGATGGGGGTCTATGGGGGTCTATGGGGTGATGGGGGTCTATGGGGTGATGGGGGCTATGGGGTGATGGGGTAATGGGGGTCTATGGGGTGATGGGGGCTGTGGGGGGAATGGGGGTGATGGGGGTCTATGGGGTGATGGGGTCTATGGGGGGAATGGGGGTGATGGGGGTCTATGGGGTGATGGGGGCTGTGGGGGGAATGGGGGTGATGGGGGTCTATGGGGTGATGGGGGCTATGGGGTGATGGGGGCTATGGGGGTCTATGGGGTGATGGGGGCTGTGGGGGGAATGGGGGTGATGGGGGTCTATGGGGTGATGGGAGCTGTGGGGGGAATGGGGGTGATGGGGGTCTATGGGGTGATGGGGTAATGGGGGTCTAGGGGGTGATGGGGGCTATGGGGGTAATGGGGGGCTATGGGGTGATGGGGGCTATCGGGGGAATGGGGGGCAATGGGGTGCTCGGGGCTAAGGGGTGAATGGGGTGAATGGTGTGATGGGGGGCTATGGGGTGATGGGGGCTATGGGGGGGGGTCTATGGGGTGATGGGGTAACGGGGGTCTCGGGGGTGATGGGGGCTATGGGGGTAATGGGGGGCTATGGAGGCTATCGGGGGAATGGGGGTCTATGGGGTGATGGGGTAATGGGGGTCTCGGGGGTGATGGGGGCTATGGGGGTAATGGGGGGCTATGGGGTGATGGAGGCTATCGGGGGAATGGGGGTCTATGGGGTGATGGGGGCTATGGGGGTAATGGGGGTCTATGGGGTGATGGAGGCTATCGGGGGAATGGGGGTCTATGGGGTGATGGGGTAACGGGGGTCTATGGGGTGATGGGGGCTATGGGGGTAATGGGGGGCTATGGAGGCTATCGGGGGAATGGGGGTCTATGGGGTGATGGGGTAACGGGGGTCTATGGGGTGATGGGAGCTATGGAGAGCTATGGGGGTCAATGAGGCAATGGGGGAAATAGGAATCAATGGGGTAATGGAGGTCTATGGGGTAATGCGGGTCTATGGGGATAACAGCAGTCAATGTGGTAATGGGGGTCTATGGGGCAATGGGGTAATGAGGCAAATGGGGGTCTGTGGGGCCTGGTGTTATCTATAGGGATCTATGAAGACAATAGAAACAGAAATAGCCTATGAAGCCCTATGATTCTCTATGGGGTAATGGGGATCTATGGGGCAATGGGGTCTATGGGTCTATAGGTGTCTATGGGGTTGTACAGAATCCATGGGGTCTGTGGGGCTCGATGAGGCCCTATGAGATCTATGAATTCTATGAGTTCTATGGGGTCTATGGGTCTCTATAAGGAGCCATGGGTCTCTATGGGGTCTACGGGTATCTATGGGGTGCTCTATGGGTCCTGCCCCCCAACCCGTACCTCGGCGCCGGTGAGGAAGGGGTGCGCGGTGCCGGTGATGGCCAGGTAATTGTCACTGCCCCCTGGGAACTGTGGGGAGCACAGTGTGGCACCCTGCCCCATAGCCACCCCATAGCCCCCCATAGCCGCCCATAGCCACCCCATAGCCACCCATACCCGCCCCATAGCTACTCCATAGCAA